>NW_027195951.1:0-42500 GCF_038502225.1 Cherax quadricarinatus | reverse complement strand
AGATATCCTTAGGGAAGTGAGGAAGGGGAGACATCCGGGGGCCCACGGATGGATTCCTGGACACATGGACCTGGGAAAAGCAAGAACACCTTGGGAAAGTGGGGAAGGGGGAATATCTGAGGCGGACAAGAAGGACTCCTGGTCACATGGACCTGGGAAAGAAGTAGATACTGGTTACAAAGGCAGACCTTGGGAAAGTGGGGAAGGGAGAATATCTGAGGCGGACAGATGGACTCCTGGAAACATGGACCTGGGAAAGAAGGAGATACTGGTTACAAAGGCAGACCTTGGGAAAGTGGGGAAGGGAGAATATCTGAGGCGGACAGATGGACTCCTGGACACATGGACCTGGGAAAGAAGGAGATACTGGTTACAAAGGCAGACCTTGGGAAAGTGGGGAAGGGAGAATATCTGAGGCGGACAGATGGACTCCTGGACACATGGACCTGGGAAAGAAGGAGATACTGGTTACAAAGGCAGACCTTCGGAAAGTGGGGAAGGGAGAATATCTGAGGCGGACAGATGGACTCCTGGACACATGGACCTGGGAAAGAAGGAGATACTGGTTACAAAAGCAGACCTCGGGAAAGTGGGGAAGGGAGAATATCTGAGGCGGACAGATGGACTCCTGGACACATGGACCTGGGAAAGAAGGAGATACTGGTTACAAAGGCAGACCTTGGGAAAGTGGGGAAGGGAAAATATCTGAGGGGACACAGATTGACTCCTGGATACATGGACCTGGGAAAGAAGGAGATATTGGTTGCTGAGGCAGATCTTGGGAAAGTAGGGAAGGGAGAATATCTGAGGCGGACAGATGGACTCCTGGACACATGGACCTGGAAAAGAAGGAAATACTGGTTACAAAGGCAGACCTTGGGAAAGTGGGGAAGGGAGAATATCTGAGGGGACACAGATTGACTCCTGGACACATGGACCTGGGAAAGAAGGAGATACTGGTTGCTGAGGCAGGCCTTAGGAAAGTGGGGAAGGGAGAATATCTGAGGCGGACAGATGGGCTCCTGGACACATGGACCTGGGAAAGAAGGAGATACTTGTTACAAAGGCAGACCTTGGGAAAGTGGGGAAGGGAGAATATCTGAGGGGACACAGATGGACTCCTGGACACATAGACCTGGGAAAGAAGGAGATACTGGTTGCTGAGGTAGACCTTGGTGTTTGGGAAAGTGGGGAAGGGAGAATATCTGAGGCGGACAGATGGACTCCTGGACACATGGACCTGGGAAAGAAGGAGATACTGGTTACAAAGGCAGACCTTGCGAAAGTGGGGAAGGGAGAATATCTGAGGGGACACAGATTGACTCCTGGGCACATGGACCAGGGAAAGAAGGAGATACTGGTTGCTGAGATAGACCTTGGGAAAGTCGAGAAGGGAGAACATCTGAGGGGACACAGATGGACTCCTGGATACATGGACCTGGGAAAGAAGGAGATATTGGTTGCTGAGGCAGATCTTGGGAAAGTAGGGAAGGGAGAATATCTGAGGCGGACAGATGGACTCCTGGACACATGGACCTGGGAAAGAAGGAGATACTGGTTACAAAGGCAGACCTTGGGAAAGTGGGGAAGGGAGAATATCTGAGGGGACACAGATTGACTCCTGGACACATGGACCTGGAAAAGAAGGAAATACTGGTTACAAAGGCAGACCTTGGGAAAGTGGGGAAGGGAGAATATCTGAGGGGACACAGATTGACTCCTGGACACATGGACCTGGGAAAGAAGGAGATACTGGTTGCTGAGGCAGACCTTAGGAAAGTGGGGAAGGGAGAATATCTGAGACGGACAGATGGACTCCTGGACACATGGACCTGGGAAAGAAGGAGATACTTGATACAAAGGCAGACCTTAGGAAAGTGGGGAAGGGAGAATATCTGAGGGGACACAGATGGACTCCTGGACACATAGACCTGGGAAAGAAGGAGATACTGGTTACAAAGGCAGACCTTGCGAAAGTGGGGAAGGGAGAATATCTGAGGGGACACAGATTGACTCCTGGGCACATGGACCAGGGAAAGAAGGAGATACTGGTTGCTGAGGTAGACCTTGGGAAAGTCGGGAAGGGAGAACATCTGAGGGGACACAGATGGACTCCTGAACACATGGACCTGAGGAAAGCATCAAAAACACAGTAAGTGGAGGGTGGACTTTAAAGACGAACCACTGGCCTCCACTCAGAGATAACTCTGATGCTGACAGTCAGTGGTCGCAAATAATAATGACTTATTAGATTTCTTATAAACTGACATGTAATTATTTAACATTTAGCATTTTGGGCAGCTCTAAAAAGGAAGTGTTTTGGGCTCGTCCCGGTTTATCAATTTATTAAAACATACTTAAACATTTTAAGATTTTTTTTTTTTACATATGAACGATTATTATATAATGGAATCCGTATTAGCTTAGATTTCCTTTACTGTTTAGGAGTTGTTACAATGACATAACCTTATTCTACCTGCCTTTACTTCACTCTCGAGAGTTGTGTTAAAAAAACAGCAAAAAGGAATGAACAGACCTGATGAGAGTGAGAACACCAGAGATCGTCCCCACAGTCTAGCTACAGTAACTTTGAGGAAGGTGTCTCGCCCGGTGAAGAGATCTTGATCCTCTTCCTTCTTTCGAATCTGATTTTCTTCTATTCATCAACACATTTCATAATAATCTTCCTGATCAATAAACATTAACCATCAGCTCTCTCAAAGCAGTTAACACAAATAAACAAAGCACTAATATATTTTTCTTATTTACCGTGGCATTTAAATGAGGGTTAATGAATTGATCAAAGGAGCTCAGAGTAACTCATGGGCAATGATAAACTTCTCTCAAAACAACATGTAACTGACTTAAGCTGAACATATACTCACAAATCACAAAATGATTCTTGTTCACACCGGCATATATGACCGTGAATGCTACGGATAATAGTGTCGACGGTTGAAAAGTTAAGGTGACGCACTGTTGGACAGATATCGTGATGAATTGTGGATGAACCGAAATGAATGGTTGAAAGTTAGTTGTAATGGTGTATGGATGATGGACATTTTAGGTAAGGGATGGTTGATAGTTGCTGTGATAGATGGTTGATGGGTAAATTGAAGTGATTTAATGTTAATTGTGAGTTGTGGTCGGTGATAGTCGATGGAGATATGTTATCAGCTTTGATAAGTTGAAAATACTGATGGGTGATGGTAAGATGTTATGAATAGTTGATAATATGTTGTGGTGTTGCATGTTTGTAGGTGAGTTATAGTGAGGGATGGTTGATGATTAGTTGAAATTATAGCTGGTTGATGGCTAATATTGGTGATGGAGAGTTAATAAATTGCTTGTTTATTCTTTCTGTCCCAATGTGCATGTTAAGACATGTGTTCACATATCTGTGCTTTTCTTTGCGTTTATAATTATTGTCATTTTTTCTGGTGTTTCCTTTCCAGGTTAGAATCCTTTCCCTGTAAGTCACGTATGTCTTAGAAAACAAATACAAGGTGACCACAGTTTGAGTTGATGTAGCAGACCGAAATTAACACTATGAACCTCATCCAAAATATTTTTCAGCTACTCTGCTGAGGGAAGCAGTAATGAAATGTAGGTTTAAACTGAACATAATAACAACACTACATATTTCTTGCATTCGATGTTGCAAGAAATATGTGAGGGACTAATGAGTAAACACACAAGGAAGTTATGAGGGACCTATGAGTAGCCACACAAGGAAGTTATGAGGGACCTATGAGTAACCACACAAGGACCTATGAGTAACAAGGAAGAAGTTATGAGGGACCTATGAGTAACCACACAAGGAAGTTATGAGGGACCTATGAGTAACCATACAAGGAAGTTATGAGGGACCTATGAGTAACCACACAAGGAAGTTATGAGGGACCTATGAGTAACCACACAAGGAAGTTATGAGGGACCTATGAGTAACCACACAAGGAAGTTATGAGGGACCTATGAGTAACCACACAAGGAAGTTATGAGGGACCTATGAGTAACCACACAAGGAAGTTATGAGGGACCTATGAGTAACCACACAAGGAAGTTATGAGGGACCTATGAGTAACCACACAAGGAAGTTATGAGGGACCTATGAGTAACCACACAAGGAAGTTATGAGGGACCTATGAGTAACCACACAAGGAAGTTATGAGGGACCTATGAGTAACCACACAAGGAAGTTATGAGGGACCTATGAGTAACCACACAAGGAAGTTATGAGGGACCTATGAATAACCACACAAGGAAGTTATGAGGGACCTTTGAGTAACCACACAAGGAAGTTATGAGGGTCCTATGAGTAACCATACAAGGAAGTTATGAGGGAAGTTTGAGTAACCACATAAGGAAGTTATGAGGGACCTATGAGTAACCACACAAGGAAGTTATGAGGGACTCGTGAGTAACCATACAAGGAAGTTACGAGGAACCTTTGAGTAACCACATAAGGAAGTTATAAGGGACCTATGAGTAACCATACAAGGAAGTTATGAGGGACCCATGAGTAACCACACAAGGAAGTTATGAGGGACCTATCATATAGTTATGACCATAGTAACCACATAAGGAAGTTATGAGGGACCTATGAGTAACCATACCCTATGAGTAACCACATAAGGAAGTTATGAGGGACCTATGAGTAACCATACAAGGAAGTTATGAGGGACCTATGAGTAACCACATAAGGAAGTTATGAGGGACCTATGAGTAACCATATAGGAAGCTATGTGGGACCCATGAGTAACCATGTAGAAGTAATATTAGCGACCCATGATTAAGAATGTAGGAAATAAATAACTAAAAGACACAATACCGTGACTGGAACAATACACAAATAACTCGTACATGTGAGAGGGAAGCTCACGATGACGTTTCAGTCCGACTTTGACCATATACAAAGTCACACTGTCTTAACACTGTCTTAACACTGTCTTAACACTGTATGTGTTAAGCCAGCAGTTACTAGATTCAAGAGAAGATTTTCGCAAGCCAGAAACTAACAAATTCATTATAGGTTTTTCTTAAAAAAATGAAGCTGGTTGGAAAATTTTCTTGCCTTTAAATTCACATACAATTTCGATGTTGTACAGAACATGTACTGAACACGTTGATATGGCTAGAACATTGAATGAACAAGTTGTGATGGATGATTGATGGTGAGTTGTGGTGATGGATGCTATATAATGAGTTGATGGTAAGTTGTGGATATGGAGGGTTGATGGTGAGTTGTGGTTATTCATGGTGGGTTGTAATGAATGGCTGATGGTGAGTTCTTGTTATTGATGGTGGGTTGGGATGATTGATGCCGACGAGTTGAGGTAATGGATGTTTTATAGTGAGGTGTGGTAAGAGACGGTTGAAGATGAGGTGTGAAGATGGGGGTTGAAGATGAGTTGTGGAGATGAGTGGCTCAAGATGAGTTGTGAAGATGGGTGGTTGAAGATGAGTTGTGGAGATGGGTGGTTGAAGATAAGTTGTGGAGATGGGTGGTTGAAGATGATATGTGGAGATGGGTTGTAGAAGATGAGTTGTGGAGATGGGTAGTTGAAGATGAGTTGTGGAGATGGGTTGTTGAAGATGAGTTGTGGAGATGGGTGGTTGAAGATGAGTTGTGGAGATGGGTGGTTGAAGATGAGTTGTGAAGATGGGTGGTT
The DNA here is from genome assembly GCF_038502225.1 of Cherax quadricarinatus. Classification (NCBI taxonomy): domain Eukaryota; kingdom Metazoa; phylum Arthropoda; class Malacostraca; order Decapoda; family Parastacidae; genus Cherax; species Cherax quadricarinatus. Next base: position 36,828 of record NW_027195951.1, on the reverse strand, counting down.
GAAGATGAGTTGTGGAGATGGGTGGTTGAAGATGAGTTGCGAAGATGGGTGGTTGAAGACGAGTTGTGGAGATGGGTGGTTGAAGATGAGTTGTGGAGATGGGTGGTTGAAAATGATGAGTTGTGGACGATGAGGGGTGGTTGAAGATTAGTTGTGGAGATGGGTTGTTAAAGATGAGTTGTGGAGATGGGTGGTTGAAGATGAGTTGTGAAGATGGGTGGTTGAAGATGAGTTGTGGAGATAGGTGGTTGAAGATGAGTTGAGAAGATGGGTTCTTGAAAATGAGTTGAGATGGGTGGTTGAAGATTAGTTGTGGAGATGAAGATGAGTTGTGGAGATGGGTGGTTGAGTTGTGGAGATAGGTGGTTGAAGATGAGTTGAGAAGATGGGAGAAGATGAGTTGTGGAGATGGGTGGTTGAATAGTTGAAGATGGGTGATTTATAGTAATAGATGAGTTGTGGAGTTGGGTGGTTGAAGATGAGTTGTGGAGTTGGGTGGTTGAAGATGATTTGAGATTTTGGGAATAAATGGTGATTTATAGTAATATATAGTTAATGAACAATGTAAATACACGAGAATAAATTACGCTGATAAAACAGCTTCGTGAGGAATTGTGTTGGTCAGCTTAGTTGTGTTGCCTAAGTTGTTCTAATGTTCCATTGTGTTGTGTTGCCTGAGTTGTTCTAATGTTCCATTGTGTTGTGTTGCCTGAGTTGTTCTAATGTTCCATTGTGTTGTGTTGCCTGAGTTGTTCTAATGTTCCATTGTGTTGTGTTGCCTGAGTTGTTCTAATGTTCCATTGTGTTGTGTTGCCTAAGTTGTTCTAATGTTCCATTGTGTTGTGTTGCCTAAGTTGTTCTAATGTTCCATTGTGTTGTGTTGCCTAAGTTGTTCTAATGTTCCATTGTGTTGTGTTGCCTAAGTTGTTCCTAATGTTCCATTGTGTTGTGTTGCTAATGTTCCATTGTGTTGTGTTGCCTAGTTGTTCTAATGTTCCATTGTGTTGTGTTGCCTGAGTTGTTCTAATGTTCCATTGTGTTGTGTTGCCTAAATGTTCCATTGTGTTGTGTTGCCTGAGTTGTTCTAATGTTCCATTGTGTTGTGTTGCCTAAGTTGTTCTAATGTTCCATTGTGTTGTGTTGCCTGAATGTTCCATTGTGTTGTGTTGCCTGAGTTGTTCTAATGTTCCATTGTGTTGTGTTGCCTGAGTTGTTCTAATGTTCCATTGTGTTGTGTTGCCTAAGTTGTTCTAATGTTCCATTGTGTTGTGTTGCCTGAGTTGTTCTAATGTTCCATTGTGTTGTGTTGCCTGAGTTGTTCTAATGTTCCATTGTGTTGTGTTGCCTAAGTTGTTCTAATGTTCCATTGTGTTGTGTTGCCTAAGTTGTTCTAATGTTCCATTGTGTTGTGTTGCCTAAGTTGTTCTAATGTTCCATTGTGTTGTGTTGCCTAAGTTGTTCTAATGTTCCATTGTGTTGTGTTGCCTGAGTTGTTCTAATGTTCCATTGTGTTGTGTTGCCTGAGTTGTTCTAATGTTCCATTGTGTTGTGTTGCCTAAGTTGTTCTAATGTTCCATTGTGTTGTGTTGCCTAAGTTGTTCTAATGTTCCATTGTGTTGTGTTGCCTGAGTTGTTCTAATGTTCCATTGTGTTGTGTTGCCTAAGTTGTTCTAATGTTCCATTGTGTTGTGTTGCCTAAGTTGTTCTAATGTTCCATTGTGTTGTGTTGCCTAAGTTGTTCTAATGTTCCATTGTGTTGTGTTGCCTGAGTTGTTCTAATGTTCCATTGTGTTGTGTTGCCTAAGTTGTTCTAATGTTCCATTGTGTTGTGTTGCCTGAGTTGTTCTAATGTTCCATTGTGTTGTGTTGCCTATGTTGTTCTAATGTTCCATTGTGTTGTGTTGCCTAAGTTGTTCTAATGTTCCATTGTGTTGTGTTGCCTAAGTTGTTCTAATGTTCCATTGTGTTGTGTTGCCTGAGTTGTTCTAATGTTCCATTGTGTTGTGTTGCCTGAGTTGTTCTAATGTTCCATTGTGTTGTGTTGCCTAAGTTGTTCTAATGTTCCATTGTGTTGTGTTGCCTGAGTTGTTCTAATGTTCCATTGTGTTGTGATGCCTAAGTTGTTCTAATGTTCCATTGTGTTGTGTTGCCTAAGTTGTTCTAATGTTCCATTGTGTTGTGTTGCCTGAGTTGTTCTAATGTTCCATTGTGTTGTGTTGCCTAAGTTGTTCTAATGTTCCATTGTGTTGTGTTGCCTAAGTTGTTCTAATGTTCCATTGTGTTGTGTTGCCTAAGTTGTTCTAATGTTCCATTGTGTGGTGTTGCCTAAGTTGTTCTAATGTTCCATTGTGTTGTGTTGCCTAAGTTGTTCTAACGTTCCATTGTGTTGTGTTGCCTAAGTTGTTCTAATGTTCCTTTGTGTTGTGTTGCCTAAGTTGTTCTAATGTTCCATTGTGTTGTGTTCCCTGAGTTGTTCTAATGTTCCATTGTGTTGTGTTGCCTAAGTTGTTCTAATGTTCCATTGTGTTGTGTTGCCTAAGTTGTTCTAATGTTCCATTGTGTTGTGTTGCCTAAGTTGTTCTAATGTTCCATTGTGTTGTGTTGCCTGAGTTGTTCTAATGTTCCATTGTGTTGTGTTGCCTAAGTTGTTCTAATGTTCCATTGTGTTGTGTTGCCTAAGTTGTTCTAATGTTCCATTGTGTTGTGTTGCCTAAGTTGTTCTAATGTTCCATTGTGTTGTGTTGCCTAAGTTGTTCTAATGTTCCATTGTGTTGTGTTGCCTAAGTTGTTCTAATGTTCCATTGTGTTGTGTTGCCTAAGTTGTTCTAATGTTCCATTGTGTTGTGTTGCCTAAGTTGTTCTAATGTTCCATTGTGTTGTGTTGCCTAAGTTGTTCTAATGTTCCATTGTGTTGTGTTGCCTAAGTTGTTCTAATGTTCCATTGTGTTGTGTTACCTAAGTTGTTCTAATGTTCCATTGTGTTGTGTTGCCTGAGTTGTTCTAATGTTCCATTGTGTTGTGTTGCCTAAGTTGTTCTAATGTTCCATTGTGTTGTGTTGCCTGAGTTGTTCTAATGTTCCATTGTGTTGTGTTGCCTGAGTTGTTCTAATGTTCCATTGTGTTGTGTTGCCTAAGTTGTTCTAATGTTCCATTGTGTTGTGTTGCCTGAGTTGTTCTAATGTTCCATTGTGTTGTGTTGCCTGAGTTGTTCTAATGTTCCATTGTGTTGTGTTGCCTAAGTTGTTCTAATGATCCATTGTGTTGTGTTGCCTAAGTTGTTCTAATGTTCCATTGTGTTGTGTTGCCTAAGTTGTTCTAATGTACCATTGTGTTGTGTTGCCTAAGTTGTTCTAATGTTCCATTGTGTTGTGTTGCCTAAGTTGTTCTAATGTTCCATTGTGTTGTGTTGCCTAAATTGTTCTAATGTTCCATTGTGTTGTGTTGCCTAAGTTGTTCTAATGTTCCATTGTGTTGTGTTGCCTAAGTTGTTCTAATGTTCCATTGTGTTGTGTTGCCTAAGTTGTTCTAATGTTCCATTGTGTTGTGTTGCCTAAGTTGTTCTAATGTTCCATTGTGTTGTGTTGCCTAAGTTGTTCTAATGTTCCATTGTGTTGTGTTGCCTGAGTTGTTCTAATTTTCCATTGTGTTGTGTTGCCTAAGTTGTTCTAATGTTCCATTGTGTTGTGTTGCCTAAGTTGTTCTAATGTTCCATTGTGTTGTGTTGCCTGAGTTGTTCTAATGTTCCATTGTGTTGTGTTGCCTGAGTTGTTCTAATGTTCCATTGTGTTGTGTTGCCTGAGTTGTTCTAATGTTCCATTGTGTTGTGTTGCCTAAGTTGTTCTAATGTTCCATTGTGTTGTGTTGCCTAAGTTGTTCTAATGTTCCATTGTGTTGTGTTGCCTAAGTTGTTCTAATGTTCCATTGTGTTGTGTTGCCAAAGTTGTTCTAATGTTCCATTGTGTTGTGTTGCCTAAGTTGTTCTAATGTTCCATTGTGTTGTGTTGCCTGAGTTGTTCTAATGTTCCATTGTGTTGTGTTGCCTAAGTTGTTCTAATGTTCCATTGTGTTGTGTTGCCTCAGTTGTTCTAATGTTCCATTGTGTTGTGTTGCCTAAGTTGTTCTAATGTTCCATTGTGTTGTGTTGCCTAAGTTGTTCTAATGTTCCATTGTGTTGTGTTGCCTAAGTTGTTCTAATGTTCCATTGTGTTGTGTTGCCTAAGTTGTTCTAATGTTCCATTGTGTGGTGTTGCCTAAGTTGTTCTAATGTTCCATTGTGTTGTGTTGCCTAAGTTGTTCTAATGTTCCATTGTGTTGTGTTGCCTAAGTTGTTCTAATGTTCCATTGTGTTGTGTTGCCTGAGTTGTTCTAATGTTCCATTGTGTTGTGTCTTTAGTTCATTGTCATCTACTTCCTTGTGTCCAGTTCCACTTTAACCTTATTTCCTATACCAGGTCAACCTTATATCCCACACTAGTTCATCCTTATTTCCTATACCAGGTCAACCTTATATCCCACACTAGTTCATCCTTATTTCCTATACCAGGTCAACATTATATCCCACACTAGTTCATCCTTATTTCCTATACCAGGTCAACCTTATATCCCACACTAGTTCATCCTTATTTCCTATACCAGGTCAACCTTATATCCCACACTAGTTCATCCTTATTTCCTATACCAGGTCAACCTTATATCCCACACTAGTTCATCCTTATTTCCTATACCAGGTCAACCTTATATCCCACACTAGTTCATCCTTATTTCCTATACCAGGTCAACCTTATATTCCACACTAGTTCATCCTTATTTCCTGTACCAGGTCAACCTTATATCCCACACTAGTTCATCCTTATTTCCTGTACCAGGTCAACCTTATATCCCACACTAGTTCATCCTTATTTCCTGTACCAGGTCAACCTTATGTCCCACACTAGTTCATCGTTATTTCCTGTACCAGGTCGACCTTATATCCCACACTAGTTCATCCTTATTTCCTGTACCAGGTCAACCTTATATCCCACACTAGTTCATCCTTATTTCCTATACCAGGTCAACCTTATATCCCACACTAGTTCATCCTTATTTCCTATACCAGGTCAACCTTATATCCCACACTAGTTCATCCTTATTTCCTATACCAGGTCACCCTTATATCCCACACTAGTTCATCCTTATTTCCTATACCAGGTCAACCTTATATCCCACACTAGTTCATCCTTATTTCCTATACCAGGTCAAATTATATCCCACACTAGTTCATCCTTATTTCCTATACCAGGTCAACCTTATATCCCACACTAGTTCATCCTTATTTCCTATACCAGGTCAACCTTATATCCCACACGAGTTCATCCTTATTTCCTATACCAGGTCAACCTTATATCCCACACTAGTTCATCCTTATTTCCTATACCAGGTCAACCTTATATCCCACACTAGTTCATCCTTATTTCCTATACCAGGTCAACCTTATATCCGACACTAGTTCATCCTTATTTCCTATACCAGGTCAACCTTATATCCCACACTAGTTCATCCTTATTTCCTATACCAGGTCAACCTTATATCCCACACTAGTTCATCCTTATTTCCTATACCAGGTCAACCTTATATTCCACACTAGTTCATCCTTATTTCCTGTACCAGGTCAACCTTATATCCCACACTAGTTCATCCTTATTTCCTGTACCATGTCAACCTTATATCCCACACTAGTTCATCCTTATTTCCTGTACCAGGTCAACCTTATGTCCCACACTAGTTCATCCTTATTTCCTATACCAGGTCAACCTTATATCCCACACTAGTTCATCCTTATTTCCTGTACCAGGTGAACCTTATATCCCACACTAGTTCATCCTTATTTCCTATACCAGGTCAACCTTATATCCCACACTAGTTCATCCTTATTTCCTATACCAGGTCAACCTTATATCCCACACTAGTTCATCCTTATTTCCTATACCAGGTCAACCTTATATCCCACACTAGTTCATCCTTATTTCCTATACCAGGTCAACCTTATATCCCACACTAGTTCATCCTTATTTCCTATACCAGGTCAACCTTATATCCCACACTAGTTCATCCTTGTTTCCAATACCAGGTCAACCTTATATCCCACACTAGTTCATCCTTATTTCCTATACCAGGTCAACCTTATATCCCACACTAGTTCATCCTTATTTCCTATACCAGGTCAACCTTATATCCCACACTAGTTCATCCTTATTTCCTATACCAGGTCAACCTTATATCCCACACTAGTTCATCCTTATTTCCTATACCAGGTCAACCTTATATCCCACACTAGTTCATCCTTATTTCCTATACCAGGTCAACCTTATATCCCACACTAGTTCATCCTTGTTTCCTATACCAGGTCAACCTTATATCCCACACTAGTTCATCCTTATTTCCTGTACCAGGTCAACCTTATATCCCACACTAGTTCATCCTTATTTCCTGTACCAGGTCAACCTTATATCCCACACTAGTTCATCCTTATTTCCTATACCAGGTCAACCTTATATCCCACACTAGTTCATCCTTATTTCCTGTACCAGGTCAACCTTATATTCCACACTAGTTCATCCTTATTTCCTATACCAGGTCAACCTTATATCCCACACTAGTTCATCCTTATTTCCTATACCAGGTCAACCTTATATCCCACACTAGTTCATCCTTATTTCCTGTACCAGGTCAACCTTATATCCCACACTAGTTCATCCTTATTTCCTGTACCAGGTCAACCTTATATCCCACACTAGTTCATTCTTATTTCCTATACCAGGTCAACCTTATATCCCACACTAGTTCATCCTTATTTCCTGTACCAGGTCAACCTTATATCCCACACTAGTTCATCCTTATTTCCTGTACCAGGTCAACCTTATATCCCACACTAGTTCATCCTTATTTCCTGTACCAGGTCAACCTTATATCCCACACTAGTTCATCCTTATTTCCTATACCAGGTCAACCTTATATCCCACACTAGTTCATCCTTATTTCCTATACCAGGTCAACCTTATATCCCACACTAGTTCATCCTTATTTCCTGTACCAGGTCAACCTTATATCCCACACTCGTTCATCCTTATTTCCTATACCAGGTCAACCTTATATTCCACACTAGTTCATCCTTATTTCCTATACCAGGTCAACCTTATATCCCACACTAGTTCATCCTTATTTCCTATACCAGGTCAACCTTATATTCCACACTAGTTCATCCTTATTTCCTATACCAGGTCAACCTTATATCCCACACTAGTTCATCCTTATTTCCTATACCAGGTCAACCTTATATTCCACACTAGTTCATCCTTATTTCCTATACCAGGTCAACCTTATATCCCACACTAGTTCATCCTTATTTCCTGTACCAGGTCAACCTTATATCCCACACTAGTTCATCCTTATTTCCTATACCAGGTCAACCTTATATCCCACACTAGTTCATCCTTATTTCCTGTACCAGGTCAACCTTATATCCCACACTAGTTCATCCTTATTTCCTATACCAGGTCAACCTTATATTCCTCACTAGTTCATCCTTATTTCTTATACCAGGTCAACCTTATATCCCACACTAGTTCATCCTTATTTCCTATACCAGGTCAACCTTATATCCCACACTAGTTCATCCTTATTTTGTATACCAGGTCAACCTTATATCCCACACTAGTTCATCCTTATTTCCTATACCAGGTCAACCTTATATCCCACACTAGTTCATCCTTATTTTGTATACCAGGTCAACCTTATATCCCACACTAGTTCATCCTTATTTCCTATACCAGGTCAACCTTATATTCCACACTAGTTCATCCTTATTTCCTATACCAGGTCAACCTTATATCCCACACTAGTTCATCCTTATTTCCTGTACCAGGTCAACCTTATATCCCACACTAGTTCATCCTTATTTCCTGTACCAGGTCAAGCTTATATCCCACACTAGTTCATCCTTATTTCCTATACCAGGTCAACCTTATATCCCACACTAGTTCATCCTTATTTCCTATACCAGGTCAACCTTATATCCCACACTAGTTCATCCTTATTTCCTATACCAGGTCAACCTTATATTCCACACTAGTTCATCCTTATTTCCTATACCAGGTCAACCTTATATCCCACACTAGTTCATCCTTATTTCCTGTACCAGGTCAACCTTATATTCCACACTAGTTCATCCTTATTTCCTGTACCAGGTCAACCTTATATCCCACACTAGTTCATCCTTATTTCCTGTACCAGGTCAACCTTATATCCCACACTAGTTCATCCTTATTTCCTGTACCAGGTCAACCTTATATCCCACACTAGTTCATCCTTATTTCCTGTACCAGGTCAACCTTATATCCCACACTAGTTCATCCTTATTTCCTATACCAGGTCAACCTTATATCCGACACTAGTTCATCCTTATTTCCTGTACCAGGTCAACCTTATATCCCACACTAGTTCATCCTTATTTCCTATACCAGGTCAACCTTATATCCCACACTAGTTCATCCTTATTTCCTGTACCAGGTCAACCTTATATCCCACACTAGTTCATCCTTATTTCCTGTACCAGGTCAACCTTATATCCCACACTAGTTCATCCTTATTTCCTATACCAGGTCAACCTTATATCCCACACTAGTTCATCCTTATTTCCTGTACCAGGTCAACCTTATATCCCACACTAGTTCATCCTTATTTCCTATACCAGGTCAACCTTATATCCGACACTAGTTCATCCTTATTTCCTATACCAGGTCAACCTTATATCCCACACTAGTTCATCCTTATTTCCTGTACCAGGTCAACCTTATATCCCACACTAGTTCATCCTTATTTCCTATAACAGGTCAACCTTATATCCGACACTAGTTCATCCTTATTTCCTGTACCAGGTCAACCTTATATCCGACACTAGTTCATCCTTATTTCCTATACCAGGTCAACCTTATATCCCACACTAGTTCATCCTTATTTCCTATAACAGGTCAACCTTATATCCGACACTAGTTCATCCTTATTTCCTATACCAGGTCAACCTTATATCCGACACTAGTTCATCCTTATTTCCTATACCAGGTCAACCTTATATCCCACACTAGTTCATCCTTATTTCCTATAACAGGTCAACCTTATATCCCACACTAGTTCATCCTTATTTCCTATACCAGGTCAACCTTATATCCGACACTAGTTCATCCTTATTTCCTATACCAGGTCAACCTTATATCCCACACTAGTTCATCCTTATTTCCTATAACAGGTCAACCTTATATCCCACACTAGTTCATCCTTATTTCCTATAACAGGTCAACCTTATATCCGACACTAGTTCATCCTTATTTCCTGTACCAGGTCAACCTTATATCCGACACTAGTTCATCCTTATTTCCTATACCAGGTCAACCTTATATCCCACACTAGTTCATCCTTATTTCCTATAACAGGTCAACCTTATATCCGACACTAGTTCATCCTTATTTCCTATACCAGGTCAACCTTATATCCGACACTAGTTCATCCTTATTTCCTATACCAGGTCAACCTTATATCCGACACTAGTTCATCCTTATTTCCTATACCAGGTCAACCTTATATCCGACACTAGTTCATCCTTATTTCCTATACCAGGTCAACCTTATATCCGACACTAGTTCATCCTTATTTCCTATACCAGGTCAACCTTATATCCGACACTAGTTCATCCTTATTTCCTATACCAGGTCAACCTTATATCCGACACTAGTTCATCCTTATTTCCTATACCAGGTCAACCTTATATCCGACACTAGTTCATCCTTATTTCCTATACCAGGTCAACCTTATATCCGACACTAGTTCATCCTTATTTCCTATACCAGGTCAACCTTATATCCGACACTAGTTCATCCTTATTTCCTATACCAGGTCAACCTTATATCCGACACTAGTTCATCCTTATTTGGCATACCAGGTTATCTTTTTTTTTGGTTATTTTTTCGCCGCTTCTTCCCCAACATAAGACTCAAGTCTCTCGATTATTTTCGTTGAAATATAAACCACTACAAATTTTAAGAATGTTTTACGCACTAAAAAATAATAATATTAGCAGTTATTTATAAATGGAAGTTTACTATTTTTAATTGCTATGAGCAGCACAATGTTCAGGTACGACGTAAACACTATCTAAACATTAAAGTTAAGTATTATTTAAATTATAATCATTAAGAAAAAATAAATAACATTGTGTTCCACATCGTTCAGGTATAATACTTGATAACATTTAAACATCGCAGTAAATTATATCACAACATTATTTTGATAATATTCGCTAACATTCACACATCACAATACATGACAGCATAATGTTGAATGTTAGTAAGACAGAGACGTACTGACCAGTCTGCAGCAGCCACCATCAAAAATCTTTTTGTTAGTAGATCAAATATCAACGGGGTCGAGTCCGAGCTCCTGGCCCCGCCTCTTCACTGATCGCTACTAGGTCACTCTCCCTGAGCCGTGAGCTTTATCATACCTCTGCTTAAAGCTATGTATGGATCCTGCCTCCACTACATCGCTTCCCAAACTATTCCACTTACTGACTACTCTGTGGCTGAAGAAATACTTCCTAACATCCCTGTGATTCATCTGTGTCTTCAGCTTCCAACTGTGTCCCCTTGTTACTGTGTCCAATCTCTGGAACATCCTGTCTTTGTCCACCTTGTCAATTCCTCTCAGTATTTTGTATGTCGTTATCATGTCCCCCCTATCTCTCCTGTCCTCCAGTGTCGTCAGGTTGATTTCCCTTAACCTCTCCTCGTAGGACATACCTCTTAGCTCTGGGACTAGTCTTGTTGCAAACCTTTGCACTTTCTCTAGTTTCTTCACGTGCTTGGCTAGGTGTGGGTTCCAAACTGGTGCCGCATACTCCAATATGGGCCTAACGTACACGGTGTACAGGGTCCTGAATGTGTGTGTGTGTGTGTGTGTGTGTGTGTGTGTGTGTGTGTGTGTGTGTGTGTGTGTGTGTGTGTGTGTGTGTGTGTGTGTATGTGTGAGTGTGTGTGTGTGTATGTGTGTGTATAGTTTTGTTAGTGTATGAATGATGGTGAATCTGCAGGCTGCCTATGCGGAAATGCGCAAATGAGCGTAAAAACAAATGTGTGTCAGTAAGTTTACTTAAGTTCAGGTACTCGTAAATACAGTTACACAAATTATCATTTATAGTAACATATGTGTACATTACCCAGGATAACCCAAAAAGTCATACAATGTAACTTCCATTGTGCACAAGCGCATAAAACTCACTGCGTATCTTGTGAATACCTAAGAAAACTAACTAAATAAAAATATGAAATTCAACACTTATTACAGTTTTCGAGAAGGTTGACAAACAGATTAACACATGAACACTCAAAGTCGCAACAAAACTTTCACAAACCCACTTAAATTAATAATTAAGTAAAAAAATTCTTATATTTAATGTAAATAAAGAGTATAACAGAAATAGAACTCCCAAATTTCATTGAGAGGCCAGACCTTGGTGGCCGAACTGGACGGTAGCTTGGCTGCGTCTGGCTGACTTACGGTCTAGACTGTCTTGGTAGGCGTAATTACAGGACGCAGATTTCTGTGTGTCCCCTCCTGTAATTCCCCCCATCTGGATAGCCTCTACCGTAGACCAGCTAGACAAGGCCTCGTTCTCATCTGGCTAAATCACCGAGGGTGGCTGAGCTGACTTCGGGATAAATAACCTGGGGAAGGCTGAGAGTGGAAAATAACCTAAAGGAAGTGAGGAAGGGGAGACATCCGGGGGCCCACGGTTGAATTCCTATACACATGAACCTGGGAAAAGCAAGAACACCCTGGGGAAGTGGGAAAGGGGGAATATCTGAGGCGGACAGATTGACTCCTGGACACATGGACCTGGGAAAGAATGAGATACTGGTTGCAAAGGCAGACCTTGGGAAAGTGGGGAAGGGAGAATATCTGAGGGGACACAGATTGACTCCTGGACACATGGACCTGGGAAAGAAGGAGATACTGGTTCCTGAGGCAGACCTTGGGAAAGTGGGGAAGGGAGAATATCTGAGGCGGACAGATGGACTCCTGGACACATGGACCTGGGAAAGAAGGAGATACTGGTTACAAAGGCAGACCTTGGGAAAGTGGGGAAGGGAGAACATCTGAGGGGACACAGATTGACTCCTGGACACATGGACCTGGGAAAGAAGATACTGGTTACAAAGGCAAACCTTGGGAAAGTGGGGAAGGGAGAATATCTGAGGGGACACAGATTGACTCCTGGACACATGGACCTGAGGAAAGCATCAAAAACACAGCAAGTGAGTGGGTGGACCTTAAAGACGAACCACTGGCCTCCACGTAGCAAGGTCTGGCAACTCAGAGATAACTCTGAGGCTGACAGTGGTCGCAAATATTAATAACAATTTTGATTTCTTAGCATTTCGGGCATTTTGGGAAAGCTTAAGCTTTTTATTATAGATGTGTAGGATGATGTCGAGAAATTAAGACAGTTATGCAACGTATGGGAATTTTTATTGAAGAAACGTTTCGCCACTACGAAGCCGGAAGGAATAAGGAGAGGAGGAGTTTGAGGTAATCAGTCCCTCACAGCATAGGGTCAAACAGGTGACTTATAAACTGCAGTGGAAGCAGCAGGAGGCGGGATCACAGTGTGACCATCCTCTAGTGTAAGTAGGTCTTCGTCCGAAGGTTGGACAAGTGTTCAAACCTTGCCTAAACTCTCGAGACTGAAGAATAGGTATTTGGAATGAACTTAAAAGTCTTCATGTATCCTCTGATACAATTATAAAATGATAAGCGGTGATATATAAAAAAATATCTAAAAATGTTTTAGATGGTAGTATAAGAAAGTCGCATAATTGATGGTGATGATGCGATTGATGATGATGTGATTGATGGTGATGTGATTGATAGTGATGTGACTGATGGTGATGATGTGATTGATGGTGATAATGTGATTGATGGCGATGATGTGTTTGGTGATGATGTGATTGATGGTGATGATATGCGTGAACGACATCATCAAATGACTTGTTTTGAAAACCGACAAGTTGAAGAATTGAGATACTTATGCAACGTATGGGAATCTTTACTGAAGAAACGTTTCGCCACACAGTGGCTTCATCAGTCCAATAAAAAGTCGGTTTTCGAAACCATTCATCACATCTGTCAGACACTACAACATCATGGGATTTTGATACAGAGAATTCTTCAACACTTGTCCAACCTTTGGACGACGATCTACTTACACTAGTGGCAGGTCCCACTGTGATCCCGCCTCCTCCTGCTTGGTCTAACGTGACTGCAGTATATAAGCCACCTCTTTGGCCCTATGCTGTACTTCCTACAAGAGTGATGGACTGAACATGTCGACTCCAGGCTGAGGGACTGATTACCTCAAACTCATCCTCTCTTTATACCTTCCTGCTTTGTATTGGACTGATGAAGCGACTGTGTTGCGAAACGTTTCTTCACTAAAGATTCCCATACGTTTCATGTCTCAATTCTTCAACTTGTCGGTTTTCAGAACCATTCATTGGATGATGTCGTTCACACATATCATCACCATCAATCACATCATCATCAAACACATCATCACCATCAATTATGCGACTTTCTTATACTACCATCTAAAACCTTTTTGTGAAAGAATGGCATATAATACCGACAAGATGAATTAAGACACATATGCAACATCTGGGTACCTTTATTGTAGACGTTTCGCCATCCAGTGGCTTTATCAATACAAATTCTGGGATATAACTTGTCCCGGAATATGTATTGATAAAGCCACTGGATGGCGAAACGTTTAACAATAAAGATACCCAGATGTTGCACAAGTGTCTTAAAACCTTTTTATATATACATTTTTATATATCAAGGCATATCATTTTATCATTGTATCAGAGGATACATGAAGAATTTTAACTTCATTTCAACTACCTATTCTTCAGCCTGGAGAGTTTAGACAAGGTTACAATACCAACACTATGGTCACGCTATCTTGAAAGAATATTAAAGATCAAGATTTTGCTTAATTTTTAATTTTTGATGTATGCAGAACATGTCTGGGCATGTTATATTTGTCGCCATCCTCCACACGGGATTAATAACATAAACTTAGTCTTCTGTGTATTTTTCACCTAACTGGGTGAAGTTGGTTGAGATATTCCTGCAAGGAATAGAGAGGATCGCTAATTGTAAATAGTCGAGATCTCCATCAAACTTACAGAAATTTTTGTTATAAATCCCATTTTTATTTTTTGTTATTTTATTCAGAGCAAAAAGGGAATAGCTAGTTAAAAAGAGCAGAAAGGAATGAAGAGAGTGTAGTGTGGACCTGGAGAGCGTGTAGTGTGGACCTGGTGAGTGTGTAGTGTGGGCCTGGTGAGAGTGTACTGTGGACCTGGTGAGAGTGTAGTGTGGACCTGGTGAGAGTGCAGTGTGGACCTGGTGAGAGTGTAGTGTGGACCTGGTGAGAGTGTAGTGTGGACCTGGTGAGAGTGTAGTGTGGACCTGGTGAGAGTGTAGTGTGGACCTGGTGAGAGTGTAGTGTGGACCTGGTGAGTGTGTAGTGTGGACCTGGTGAGAGTGTAGTGTGGACCTGGTGAGTGTGTAGTGTGGACCTGGTGAGAGTGTAGTGTGGACCTGGTGAGAGTGTAGTGTGGACCTGGTGAGAGTGTAGTGTGGACCTGGTGAGAGTGTAGTGTGGACCTGGTGAGAGTGTAGTGTGGACCTGGTGAGAGTGTAGTGTGGACCTGGTGAGAGTGTAGTGTGGACCTGGTGAGAGTGTAGTGCGAACCTGGTGAGAGTGTAGTGTGGACCTGGTGAGAGTGTAGTGTGGACCTGGTGAGAGTGTAGTGTGGACCTGGTGAGAGTGTAGTGTGGACCTGGTGAGAGTGTAGTGTGGACCTGGTGAGAGTGTAGTGTGGACCTGGTGAGAGTGTAGTGTGGACCTGGTGAGAGTGTAGTGTGGACCTGGTGAGAGTGTAGTGTGGACCTGGTGAGAGTGTAGTGTGGACCTGGTGAGAGTGTAGTGTGGACCTGGTGAGAGTGTAGTGTGGACCTGGTGAGTGTAGTGTGGACCTGGTGAGAGTGTAGTGTGGACCTGGTGAGAGTGTAGTGTGGACCTGGTGAGAGTGTAGTGTGGACCTGGTGAGAGTGTAGTGTGGACCTGGTGAGAGTGTAGTGTGGACCTGGTGAGAGTGTAGTGTGGACCTGGTGAGAGTGTAGTGTGGACCTGGTGAGAGTGTAGTGTGGACCTGGTGAGTGTAGTGTGGACCTGGTGAGAGTGTAGTGTGGACCTGGTGAGTGTAGTGTGGACCTGGTGAGTGTGTAGTGTGGACCTGGTGAGAGTGTAGTGTGGACCTGGTGAGAGTGTAGTGTGGACCTGGTGAGTGTAGTGTGGACCTGGTGAGAGTGTAGTGTGGACCTGGTGAGAGTGTAGTGTGGACCTGGTGAGAGTGGAGTGTGGACCTGGTGAGTGTAGTGTGGACCTGGTGAGAGTGTACTGTGGACCTGGTGAGAGTGTAGTGTGGACCTCGTGAGAGTGTAGTGTGGACCTGGTGAGAGTGGAGTGTGGACCTGGTGAGTGTAGTGTGGACCTGGTGAGAGTGTAGTGTGGACCTGGTGAGAGTGTAGTGTGGACCTGGTGAGTGTAGTGTGGACCTGGTGAGAGTGTAGTGTGGACCTGGTGAGAGTGTAGTGTGGACCTGGTGAGTGTAGTGTGGACCTGGTGAGTGTGGAGTGTGGACCTGGTGAGAGTGTAGTGTGGACCTGGTGAGAGTGTAGTGTGGACCTGGTGAGAGTGTAGTGTGGACCTGGTGAGAGTGTAGTGTGGACCTGGTGAGAGTGTAGTGTGGACCTGGTGAGAGTGTAGTGTGGACCTGGTGAGTGTAGTGTGGACCTGGTGAGAGTGTAGTGTGGACCTGGTGAGAGTGTAGTGTGGACCTGGTGAGAGTGTAGTGTGGACCTGGTGAGAGTGTAGTGTGGACCTGGTGAGAGTGTAGTGTGGACCTGGTGAGAGTGTAGTGTGGACCTGGTGAGAGTGTAGTGTGGACCTGGTGAGAGTGTAGTGTGGACCTGGTGAGAGTGTAGTGTGGACCTGGTGAGAGTGTAGTGTGAACCTGGTGAGAGTGTAGTGTGGACCTGGTGAGAGTGTAGTGTGGACCTGGTGAGAGTGTAGTGTGGACCTGGTGAGAGTGTAGTGTGGACCTGGTGAGAGTGTAGTGTGGACCTGGTGAGAGTGTAGTGTGGACCTGGTGAGAGTGTAGTGTGGACCTGGTGAGAGTGTAGTGTGGACCTGGTGAGAGTGTAGTGTGGACCTGGTGAGAGTGTAGTGTGGACCTGGTGAGAGTGTAGTCTGGACCAGGTGAGAGTGTAGTCTGGACCTGGTGAGAGTGTAGTGTGGACCTGGTGAGTGAAGTGTGGACCTGGTGAGAGCGTAGTGTGCACCTGGTGTGAGTGTAGTTTTGACCTGGTGAGAGTGTAGTGTTGACCTGGTGAGAGTGTAGTGTGGACCTGGTGAGTGTAGTGTGGACCTGGTGAGAGTGTAGTGTGGACCTGGTGAGAGTGTAGTGTGGACCTGGTGAGAGTGTAGTGTGGACCTGGTGAGAGTGTAGTGTGGACCTGGTGAGAGTAGAGTGTACCGGTGGTGAGTGTAGTGTGGACCTGGTGAGAGTGTAGTGTGGACCTGGTGAGAGTGGAGTGTGGACCTGGTGAGAGTGTAGTGTGGACCTGGTGAGTGTAGTGTGGACCTGGTGAGAGTGTAGTGTGGACCTGGTGAGAGTGTAGTGTGGACCTGGTGAGAGTGTAGTGTGGACCTGGTGAGAGTGTAGTGTGGACCTGGTGAGAGTGTAGTGTGGACCTGGTGAGTGTAGTGTGGACCTGGTGAGAGTGTAGTGTGGACCTGGTGAGAGTGTAGTGTGGACCTGGTGAGAGTGTAGTGTGGACCTGGTGAGAGTGTAGTGTGGACCTGGTGAGAGTGTAGTGTGGACCTGGTGAGAGTGTAGTGTGGACCTGGTGAGAGTGTAGTGTGGACCTGGTGAGAGTGTAGTGTGGACCTGGTGAGAGTGTAGTGTGGACCTGGTGAGAGTGTAGTGTGGACCTGGTGAGTGTGTAGTGTGGACCTGGTGAGAGTGTAGTGTGGACCTGGTGAGAGTGTAGTGTGGACCTGGTGAGAGTGTAGTGTGGACCTGGTGAGTGTCTTGTGGAGATGGGGAGAGTGAGAGTGTAGTGTGGACCTGGTGAGAGTGTAGTGTGGACCTGGTGAGAGTGTAGTGTGGACCTGGTGAGAGTGTAGTGTGGACCTGGTGAGAGTGTAGTTTGGACCTGGTGAGAGTGTAGTGTGGACCTGGTGAGAGTGTAGTGTGGACCTGGTGAGAGTGTAGTGTGGACCTGGTGAGAGTGTAGTGTGGACCTGGTGAGTGTAGTGTGGACCTGGTGAGAGTGTAGTGTGGACCTGGTGAGAGTGTAGTGTGGACCTGGTGAGAGTGTAGTGTGGACCTGGTGAGAGTGTAGTGTGGACCTGGTGAGAGTGTAGTGTGGACCTGGTGAGAGTGTAGTGTGGACCTGGTGAGAGTGTAGTGTGGACCTGGTGAGAGTGTAGTGTGGACCTGGTGAGTGTAGTGTGGACCTGGTGAGAGTGTAGTGTGGACCTGGTGAGTGTAGTGTGGACCTGGTGAGAGTGTAGTGTGGACCTGGTGAGAGTGTAGTGTGGACCTGGTGAGAGTGTAGTGTGGACCTGGTGAGAGTGTAGTGTGGACCTGGTGAGTGTAGTGTGGACCTGGTGAGAGTGTAGTGTGGACCTGGTGAGAGTGTAGTGTGGACCTGGTGAGAGTGTAGTGTGGACCTGGTGAGAGTGTAGTGTGGACCTGGTGAGAGTGTAGTGTGGACCTGGTGAGAGTGTAGTGTGGACCTGGTGAGAGTGTAGTGTGGACCTGGTGAGAGTGTAGTGTGGACCTGGTGAGAGTGTAGTGTGGACCTGGTGAGTGTAGTGTGGACCTGGTGAGAGTGTAGTGTGGACCTGGTGACAGTGTAGTGTGGACCTGGTGAGAGTGTAGTGTGGACCTGGTGAGTGTAGTGTAGACCTGGTGAGAGTGTAGTGTGGACCTGTTGAGTATAGTGTGGACCTGCTGAGAGTGCAGTGTGGATCTGGTGAGAGTGTAGTGTGGACCTGGTGAGAGTGTAGTGTGGACCTGGTGAGAGTGTAGTCTGCACCTGGTGAGAGTGTAGTGTGGACCTGGTGAGTGTAATGTGGACCTGGTGAGTGTAATGTGGACCTGGTGAGTGTCGTGTGGACCTGGTGAGAGTGTAGATTTGACCTTGTGAGAGTGTAGTGTGGACCTGGTGAGAGTGTAGTGTGTACCTGGTGAGAGTGTAGTGTGTACCTGGTGAGAGTGTAGTGTGTACCTGGTGAGAGTGTAGTGTGGACCTGGTGAGAGTGTAGAGTGGAGCTCGTGAGATTATAGTCTGGACCTGGTGAGAGTGTAGTGTAGATCTGTTGAGAATGTAGTGTGGACTTGGTAAGAGTGTAGAGTGGACCTGGTGAGAATGTAGTGAGGACCTGTTGAGAGTGTAGTGTGGACCTGGTGAGAGCGTAGTGTGGACCTGGTGAGAGTGTAATGTGGACCTGGTGATAGTAGAGATTGAACCTGGTGAGAGTGTAGTGAGAGTGTAGTCTGGACCTGGTGAGAGTGTAGTGTGGACCTTGAGAGTGTGAAGTGTGGACCTGGTAAGAATGTAGGCTGGACCTGGTGAGTGTAGTGTGGACCAGGTGAGAGTGTAGTATGAGCCTAGTGAGTGTGTAGTCTGGACCTGGTGAGTGTAGTTTGGACCTGGTGAGAGTGTAGTCTGAACCTGGTGAGAGTGTAGTGTGAACCTAGTGATGGTGTAGTGTGGACCTGGTGAGAGTGTAGTGTGGACCTGGTGAGAGTGTAGTCTGGACCTGGTGAAAGTGTAGTGTGGACCTGGTGAGAGTAGTGTGAACCTCGTGATAGTGTAGTGTGGACCTGGTGAGAGTGTAGTCTGAACCTAGTGAAAGTGTAGTCTGGACCTGGTGAGAGTGTAGTGTGAACCTCGTGATTGTGTAATGTGGATCTGGTGAGAGTGTAGTGTGGACCTGGTGAGAGTGTAGTGTGGACATGGTGAGAGTGTAGTCTGGACCTCGTAGTGTAGTGTGGACTTGGTGAGAGTATAGTGTGGACCTGTTGAAAGTGTAGTGTGGATCTGGTGAGAGTGTAGTCTGTACCTGGTGAGAGTGTAGTGTGGACCCGGTGAGAGTGTAGTCTCGACCTAGTGAGTGTAGTATGGATCTGGTGAAAGTGTAGTGTGGACCTGGTGAGAGTGTAGTCTGAACCTGGTGAGAGTGTAGTCTGGACCTGGTGAGAGTGTAGTGTGGACCCGGTGAGAGTGTAGTCTCGACCTAGTGAGTGTAGTTTAGACCTGTTGAGAGAGTAGTGTGGACCTGGTGATAGTGTAGTGTTGACCTGGTGATAGTGTAGTGTGGACCTGGTGAGAATGAAGTGTGCACCTGGGGATAGTGTAGTGTGGATCTGGTGATAGTGTAGTGTGGACCTGGTGATAGTGTAGTGTGGACCTGGTGATAGTGTTGTGTGGACCTGGTGATAGTGTAGTGTGAACCTGGTGATAGTTTATTGTGGACCTGGTGAGGGTGTAGTGTGAACCTCGTGATAGTGTAGTGTGGACCTGGTGATAGTGTAGTGTGGACCTGGTGAGAGTGTAGTCTGGACCTGGTGAGGGTGTAGTGTGGACCTGGTGAGTGTAGTGTGGATCTGGTGATAGTGTAGTGTCGACCTGGTGAGAGTGTAGTGTGGACCTGGTGAGAGTGTAGTGTGGACCTGGTGAGTGTAGTGTGGACCTGGTGAGTGTAGTGTGGACCTGGTGAGAGTGTAGTGTGGACCTGGTGAGAGTGTAGTGTGGACCTGGTGAGAGTGTAGTCTGGACCTGGTGAGAGTGTAGTCTGGACCTGGTGAGAGTGTAGTCTGGACCTGGTGAGAGTGTAGTCTGCACCTGGTGAGAGTGTAGTGTGGACCTGGTGAGAGTGTAGTCTGGACCTGGTGAGAGTGTAGTCTGGACCTGGTGAGAGTGTAGTCTGGACCTGGTGAGAGTGTAGTCTGGACCTGGTGAGAGTGTAGTCTGGACCTGGTGAGAGTGTAGTCTGGACCTGGTGAGAGTGTAGTGTGGACCTGGTGAGAGTGTAGTGTGGACCTGGTGAGAGTGTAGTCTGGACCTGGTGAGAGTGTAGTCTGGACCTGGTGAGAGTGTAGTCTGGACCTGGTGAGAGTGTAGTCTGGACCTGGTGAGAGTGTAGTCTGGACCTGGTGAGAGTGTAGTCTGGACCTGGTGAGAGTGTAGTCTGGACCTGGTGAGAGTGTAGTGTGGACCTGGTGAGAGTGTAGTGTGGACCTGGTGAGAGTGTAGTGTGGACCTGGTGAGAGTGTAGTCTGGACCTGGTGAGAGTGTAGTCTGGACCTGGTGAGAGTGTAGTCTGGACCTAGTAGAGTGTAGTGTGGACATGGTGAGAATGTAGTGTGGATCTGGTGAGAGTGTAGTCTTGACCTGGTAGAGTGTAGTGTGGACATGGTGACAGTGTACTGTGGACTGGTGAGAGTGTAGTGTGGACCTGGTGAGAGTGTAGTGTGAACCTGGTGAGTGTAGTCTGGACCTGGTGAGAGTGTATTGTGGACCTGGTGAGAGTGTAGTGTGGACCTGGTGAGAGTGTAGTGTGGACCTGGTGAGTGTAGTGTGGACCTGGTGAGTGTAGTGTGGACCTGGTGAGTGTAGTGTGGACCTGGTGAGTGTAGTTTGGACCTGGTGAGAGTGTTAAAGCTACTTGACAGATTGATCCATTTTTGTTGAAGTTCTTAAAATTCGTGAAATCACTGCATAATAATAATAAGAGACGAATATTACATGTAGAGTGGTCATAGCAGCAAGTAAGACTGTTCACAGATAATTTATTCACGTCTATTATTGAGTCTAGTGAACTTAATTCCTTAACGAAACGTAGCCCCACTAAACACTTGTTCTGAATGTTGTGTCATCATACCCAAGATGAATGTTAATGTTTTTAGAAAACAACTTTAGCAAAAAATAAATAAAAACAAGAATTAGCCTCTCTAAAATTTTACAGTCACGGCTAATATATTGTCAGTTAATTGAATTATATAGCTAACTTAATATATACCATGAAACTTTCCTTCGCTACATTTAAACTACATTATATATCCTACTACATCAAGTTATATATTACTTTGCAATTAATTAACATACATAAAAGATGTAATATTAATCAGTTGTTCTGGACAAATAAACTGACAACTTAATTCACGTAAGTAGTCAACACATCAGATTTAATATAATTTTGCACGTGAAGCGCTAAACCCATGGGAGCTATGCAGCTCCACACGGTGTGAAGGTACAATTCACTGTCTATTTAGCTCTTTAGTGTGACACTCAGTTCCTATTTGTATTTAACTTGATGGGGAACCTCTGATGAAATTTCGGTAATTACTGAACTGTTATCATGCCACGAGAGTAAGAAGAAAAGAAGAAGACAGGTTGAGAGAGAGGAGGAAAAATTAAAAAGACTGGACAAGTGATGAAAATAGCTTATCTTGCTTATATTAGATGATTGGTTGATTAAGCTGCGCCACTACTTGCTCTTGTGTCTGACTGGAAGCTTGATGGAGGGCTGGAAAAACTGCTGGACGAAGCAATGAGGATCATTCTAGGACGCTCTCGTAATGCCAAAATTTTAAATATGCGGAAAGAGCTGGATATTCCAAGCTTCAGAAATCGTGTTACTTAAAGAAATAACCTAACTGGTGCTAATATGTTCAGGGAGGCCCATTCAAATCCATGGACAGAAGCCCTCCAAACTTTCCTCAGCACTCGTGAACAACCCTCCAGATGAATCGAACAAATTGGAACCGACATCCACATGAACCAGATACATGATCTGTGTTAGGTAAGGCAACAGCGGCACCTCTCCGCTCCATGGGATATTACCCCATTCCAAACTACCATTCCTCCATTTCCCCACAAAATACTTCTTCAGTCACAACCAAAGCTTCGCCTTGAAGCCAAACATGATGCCTTAAGCTGTATTGATAACTTAGTCATACAGCACACTCTTACACAAATTATATTCGTTGATGGTTCTGTTCACCAATCCACTGGTGCAGCTGGTAGTGCTGCTGTTGTCGTACAGAGAGATGGCTCTCATGAAGAAATTGGAGCACCCATCAATAACTGGGCCTCTACCTTTCAAACAGAACTATTTGTCATACTCCTTGCACTGAAATGCGTCCATGTATCTAAGCTTGACACTTTAATTGTAACTGATTCTCTGTCATCAATAAATGCTCTCAACTCATTAAGTATAAATTCTGGTATGCTTGTGTCAGAAGCCAGACACAGGCATGGTAGGATTGTGAACAGTGGAGTCAGAGTACACATGCTGTGGATTCCATCTCACATTGGTCTTCAGATGTATGACAGAACTGATAAACTGGATAAGCTGTATGCTTTCAAAGAGCGGGTAGATTACAATCTTGGCTTGTCAGTTAGCAGTTTGAGAACAATAATACGAAAAGAACTTCAACTGAATTTTATTGACTTAAGACTCTGGGAGATTGACACAAGTCAGTCCATCTATCATCATTCTATCACGCAGGAGGAGCCACATGTCTATGGTGCATCCAACAAAATAAGCAGACTCTTGGATGTCACTACCGCCCGGCCCCGGCTGGGTTACAAGTATCTTTGGCAGGTTAAATCACCACCACCAGATGTAGACCAAACGAAATATCTCACCCTGCGTCATTATGTACTGGAGTGTGATTAAATTAATGAATTCAGAGACAACTCGCTCAGAAATGTTCAAGATATGTCAAAATATTTTATCCACAGTGGTATATTACAGACCATTCTGGAAAAATACTCTGATATGCACTCTGTAAATAAGGATTACCACGTGTGTGTGTGTGTGTGTGTGTGTGTGTGTGTGTGTGTGTGTGTGTGTGTGTTTGTGTGTGTGTGCTTGTGTGTGTGTGCGTGTGTGTGTGTGTGCTTGTTTGCGTGTGTATTTGTGTACTCATACATGCATGAGTGTGTGTGCTCGTGTGTGTATGTACGCTCGTGTGTGTGTGTGGACTCACCTATTTGTGTGTGTGTGTGTGTGTGTGTGTGTGTGTGTGTGTGTGTGTGTGTGTGTGTGTGTGTGTGTGTGTGTGACCCAACAATTAATATTTGCACTGAAAACTCATTACAGATGTGACCGGGTGTGGATGTGTGAATTGCTCATTAATTTATAATTTGTTCATGACGGTAACCACGTATAAACATAAGTAAATTTACTTACATGATTCATTATTTTTGTAACTTGTGAATTCATTACCTTTGTACCTTGTTCACCTGTCAGGACTTTGGGGCCCCAGTCCCTGGACCCTTTATGTACCTCTTTTGACTACCACGCACAGGATGGGAATGGAGTAGTGAAACGCGGCGGGTGCTATCCGTAGACTTTGTCAGCGTTTCTCCTTAAATTAACATTCTTCATGATAGTCATACTGTTTTCTAGCGTGTTTACATGTCCGTTTCTAAACGATCGCAAAAAATACCTGGAATTTTATATTCGTTATGTAACGTTTAACCTAGATTTTTCCTAATTAAATCTCAGTTAAGCGCAAATAACGAGATTAAATAATGTGAAGAGAAACAAGCAGTAGCAGTGCGACGAGCTGCAGGTAGGTGTTTTATCCTCAGACTAACAGTATCTGTATTCTTTCTACCAAGAAACTGTTCTAATTGTGTACCTGTCTCTGCTTATATATTTACATGCATGCATATTTCTAAATATATTTACATTTGTAAGTATAAAATTGTATAATTTTTGACAAATATTCTTCCCTAAATCTGTTTATTAATTATGGACTATTTTTATGAGAACCATCACCGACTAAATAATCTCACGTTTATGAAGCAAAACTCACACCCTGGAACATTTGGGTGTGAGTTTTACCCCATAAAAGTTCTCGGACGAAACGTGTTGGTGGAAGTTGTTTCCTCGATGAATTCCACCACGGAAAGTCTGCTGGGTAGTTTCAGACACAAAAGTTCCATTATTGAACGACACAAAAATTTCATTATGGAACGTGTGATTAGTTTATTTTTCCATTTAATGTAGTAAAACAGGTTTCTGTTGCATTTGAAAACATTTTCCACAACTATAATCATGTGCCTCGTGAACACCAGGAAAGTCACTGTTCCCTAGATTAACCAATAATTAAGTACCTCAGGTTTCCGCCATAGAGTTGTGGAACTTTAACAGTGTTTAATAAAAAGTGCTCAAAAGTGTTTAAAAACATTGTTCAGATTGTTTAAATAACAGTGTTCAGAGTGTTTAAATAACTGTGTTCAGAGTGTTTAAATAAGTTTTCAGAGCGTCTAACTAACAGTGGTCAAAATGTTTAAAAACCAGTGTTAGTTTAAGTTAGTTTAATATGTATATTATGCACCCCATACCCATCCTGTGGGCGGTAGTCTAAAGATTACAGAGGTACATAATTGGTCCAGGGACTGGACTCCAAAGTTTTGATAGCTGAGAAAGTTACAGAGGTAATGACCTCACAATTTCAAAGGTAATGAACTCACAATTTTCAAAGGTAATGAGCTCCAGGTAGGTCGGGTCACAATCATGACAAGTTACAAAGATACGTATTGGGTCCAGGGACTGGGCCCCCAAAGTTTTGATAGCTGAACTAGGTACAAAGGTAATGAACTCACAAGTCACAAAGGTAATGAATCCTGTAAGCATGGTTACTTACGTTTATACATTGCTACAATCATGAACAAATTATAGAGTAATGAGCAATTCACACTTCCACACCCGGTCACAACTGTAATGAGTTATTGGTGCAAATATTGATTGTTGAGTCACACACACACACACACACACACACACACACACACACACACACACACACACACACACACACACACACACACACACACACACACACACACACACACACACACACACACACAAACACACACACACACACACACACACACACACACACACGGGGCCAGGAGCTGAGTATCGACCCCTGCAACCACAATTAGGTGAGTACACACACACACAGGAGCTTGGACTCGACCCCTGCAACCTCAGCTTGGTGAGTACACACACACACACCCACACACAAACACACACACACAAACACAAACACACACAAACACACACAGGCACACACACACACACACACACACACACACACACACACACACACACACACACACACACACACACACACACACACACACACACACACACAAACACACACACACAGTTGGAAGTTGAAGACACAAATGAGTCAGAGAGATATTAGGAAGTATTTCTTCAGTCATAGAGTTGTAAGGCAGTGGAATAGCCTAGAAAATGACGTAGTGGAGGCAGGAACCATACACAGTTTTAAGACGAGGTTTGATAAAGCTCATGGAGCGGGGAGAGAGAGGGCCCAGTAGCAACCGGTGAAGAGGCGGGGCCAGGAGCTAAGACTCAACCCCTGCAACCACAAATAGGTGAGTACAAATAGGTGAGTACACACACACACATACACACACACACACACACACGTGGTAATGCTTTATTTACAGCTAGCAAAGTCAGGGTATTTCTCCAGAATGGTCTGTAATATACAACTGTGGATAAAATACTTTGCCATCTCTTGAACATTTCTGAGTGAGTTGTCTCTAAATTCATTAATTTTATCGCACTCCAGTACATAATGACGCAGGGTGTGACAATAGTCCATCCGGCAAAGTTTACATTTCGTTTGGTCTACATTTGGTGGTGGTGATTTAACCTGCCATAGATACTTGTAACCCAGCCGGAGCCGGGCGGTAGTTACATCCAAGAGTCTGCTTATTTTGTTGGATGCACCATAGACATGTGGCTCCTCCTGCATGATAGAATCATGATAGATGGACTGACTGGTGTCAGTCTCCCTCAGTCTTAAGTCAATAAAATTCATTTGAAGTTCTTTTCGTATTATTGTTCTCAAACTACTACCTGACATGCGAAGATTGTAATCTACTCCCTCTTTGAAAGCATATAGCTTAGCCAATTTATCAGTTATATCATGCATCTGAAGACCAATGTGAGATGGAATCCACAGCATGTGCACTCTGACCCCACTGTCCACAATCTTACCATACCTGTGTCTGGCTTCTGACACAAGCATGCCACAATTTATGCTTAATGAGTTGAGAGCAATTATGGATGACAGAGAATCAGTTACAATTAAACTGTCAATCTTTGATACATAGATGCATTTCAGTGCAAGGAGTATGGCAAACAGTTCTGTCTGAAGGGTAGAGGCCCAATTATTGATGAGTGCTCCAATTTCTTTAAGAGAGCCATCACTCTGTACGACAGCAGCACTACCAGCTGCACTGGTGGATTGGTGAACAGAACCATCAACGTAAATAATTTGCGAGAGTGTGTGCTGTGTGACTAAGTTATCAATACAGCTTAAGGCATCATGTTTGGCTTCAAGGCGAAGTTTTGGTTGTGATTTAAGAAGTAGTTTGGGTGGAAATGGAGGAATGGTAGTTTGGAATGGGGTAATATCCCATGGAGCGGAGAAGTGCCGCTGTTGCCTTACTTGACATAGATCATGTATCTGATTCATGCGGAGGTCGGTTCCAGTTTTATCGATCCATCTGGAGGAGTGTTCGCCAGTGGTGAGGAAAGTTTGGAGGGCTTCTGTGCAGGGGTTTGAATGGGCTTGCCTGAGCATGTTAACCCCAATTAGGGTATTTCTTTCAGTAACACGATCTCTGATACTTGGAATATCAAGTTCTTTTTGCCTATTTAAAATTTTGGCAGTACGAGGGCATCCTAAAATGATCCTCAATGCTTCGTTCTGCAGTTTTTCCAGCCCTCCAAGCTACCAGTCAGACACAAGAGCAAGTAGTTGCGCAGCATAATCAACCAATGATCTAATATAAGCAAAGTACATCATTTTCACAAATTTAACATTAGCACCATACCTGGGGTGATACCCAGCCACAACTTTAAGTGCTCTCAGTCTTTCTTTGTATTGGCGACAAAGTCTTGTTACAACAGGTCCAAGTAGTGGAACCTCAAAGCCTAGATATCAACCCATGTCCTGACACGAGGCTAGTTCATGATTAAGAATGTTTTGGGTGTTGGAGAATCCGGTGGTGTGAATCATTATATCATCAGCAAAACTAATCATATAATGATGGGGCTGACTAGGCATAGCATTAAGTAAGGCATTAATTAGAATATTGAATAGTGTGGAACTAAGCACACCTCCCTGTGGGGTTTCTAATTCAAAGTCTTTAGTTACACTTCTATGTCCCTGGAACAACACAGACGACTTTCTGTTGGACGGGTAGCATTTAATCCAGTGGAGAAGCCATCCTCCAACATCCATTCTGGCAAGTTCACTAATGATTACATGTCGGTTGGCTACATCAAAAGCGGATTTAAGGTCAAGGAAGGTAGTGTATGAGCTGTCAATGTGCAGGGTGAGAAAGGTGGCTATGCAATGATGCATACTCCTTCCATGCATGAAACCATGCAACCGGGGAGACAAGAATTGTTTGATTCTGTACATGAGACGATTAAGAATCATTCTCTCAAATGCTTTACACAAGCGGGTAGTAAGAGCTATTGGGCGAAATGCATTTTGTTGATTGGGCTTAGGAATTGGAATGATGAGGTTGTTGGTCCAAGATTGATGGAGCTCCCCAGTTACATAGCTCATGTTATATAATTCAAGTAATGGATTACCTGGTACTCGACACAGCAATCTGAGTATGTTGTAAGTAATACCATCCTCACCAGGCGACGTGGAGTTGCCCTTAGTTAGTGCTGCATCAAGTTTATAATTAGTGAAAGGAATGTTGCAGTCATCTTCCATGCTGAGCATAAAGCAAACAAGTCTCTCCCTTGCATCATATTTGTCATTTAATTTTGCCTGTGTGGTACTGGGAAGATTGTCATAGCTAGATGTAGCAGCCCAAGCACTGACTAACTCATTCGCCCTATGTAAGGGATGAGGGTGCGCGATTTGCCCAGTTCTGTTACCCTTAATTCTATTTATCTCCCTCCATGCCCGGCTAAGTGGGGTGTGAGCATTAAGACCGTTGACAAATTGTTCCCAGTCTGTTTGCCGCAGCTCTGTCATACGCTCTCTGGCAGCAGCAAGGGCAGTTTGGAAGAGGCTCAGCATTTCAGGGGTACGATGTTGTCTATAGGCTAGGCCTAGTCTGCGAGCAGTACGTTTCAGTGTACGAAGTTTAGAATCATTGTAATAAGTATGGTTTTTAAAGTAGGTATGATTATTATGGAAGTTTGTTGGGTTTAGAGTACCAAGAGGTTTCAGTAGCGGCTCTAAGTAGTTCTGAATACTGCTCACAAGGTCATTGTTAAAGGTCTCTACAGAGGAACATTCATAGGAATTATACCAGTCAGTTACATGTGCAGCAAAGTCACGATGCTGATCTGTGGGAACACTAAAACGTTTCCGTTTGAATATCCTACCAGGAAGGATAGTATTACCAATATCTAGTGAGGTTATCCTAGGGAAATGATCAGACGCTATATCTGTTACAATGGAAGACTCACAGCTGGCAGAAGTAATGTTGAAGCCCAGGCACAGATCAAGGACGCCTCCATAGATATGTGTGGGTTCAAGGTCACCTACAATTTGCACATTATCATGACTGTTTAAGAATGACAACAGTTGATTACCATTACGATTACCAAACTGTGAGTTTCCAATGCTTTTGTGTCTCGCATTATAATTGCCAATAATAAGAGTGGGCTCAGACTGAGCACAAGTTGGGAGCTCCAAGTAATTAAACTTATCAGCAGGAGCATACAAGTTAAATATGTTGAGAGCAGAGTTCCCTATATAAATCCTAACACCGTGGTATTGTAGCCCCTCTGTTTTCTTATGTGCAAGAAGTTGATGGGGAAGTGATTTTTTAATATATAGAACACAAGAGTTAGTAGATTTGAGGTTATATGCAACCAATGATGGCAATTTAGGGGGTTGGGATTTTTCCGGGATTCTGCACTCTTGTAGACACACAACAACCATGGGTTCAGTGGTTACTTTATGATGAAGGTCAGAAAGTCTTTTTCTAAGTGATGCAATATTCCAGCTTAATATAGAAAGTTTATACGAGTTTTGACCCATTATAGTAGTCCTGGGATCTTGTTGAGTTTCTCAGCATAATGAAAAAAAATTTCATGTAAATAGCAGACCTTATCAGTGTCAACAGTGTTACCCTGGTCCATGAGTTTTTTAAGTGCACTTCCAGTTGTAAGGCCTCGTGGGAGTCTTTGTTTACTCAGAGCACGACGCTGTTCATGTGTGAATGTATGATAGGTGACACCACCACTCACATTCCCTCCCCCGCTAACATTACAAGTATCACTATAACTGTCATCACCAACACCATTACCAACATTGTGTTCATTACATTTATCAACAGTATTGTATTCAACAACAATGTCAGTGTGGTTAACCTCATCACACTCAGCACCACCACTTATATTACACTCATCACTATTACTAACATTATAGACACCACTGCCCTCATCACACTCAGCACCACCACTTATATTACGCTCATCACTGTTACTAACATCATAGACACCATTGCCTTCATTATGATGCTCACTGTAGTTATCAACACAAGTATTGTATTCGTCATAACTGCAATTAAGGACACCACCACTACCACCACCACCTTGTTCAGCAACCTTACACTTGCTTTCACAAATTGTGACAATCTTGTTATTGGTACACTCTACACATCTTTCCTTGTGTTGCTCAAGTTGTTGTTTCAGGAGAAATTGTTGTGTTTCCAGTACCCTTATGCGCGACATCAGGTTGTATACCACAAGAGCAAGACTTGGAACATCTGGAGACGTGAAGTCCCGGTCATCTGAGCTCGTTGGCTGACTGTCAGCTGACTCAGCTAGGCTGGTATTGACAGCCGACGTGATGGAGGTCTGTTGACGTGCTCCCCAGGTGAGGTGCTCAACCCCATTCTCTGAGGGCAGGCATGAGCCAGTATTCAGACTCGAAATACCTGGTAGTCCTGGGGGATCATAATGGGGGTACAGGGTGAGGTGCGGTTGGCTGCGATGTTGGCAGCCCTCACACTGCAGTCAGCATGAGCTGCTGTAACTCCTGAGGTCTTACAATTGATACATTATTTAGCAACAGTCTGTTGATGTTTGATAATATCATAACACCGTTCAGAAGGATGAGCATTGGCACACACTGCACACCAGTGTGACTTAGCTGGGCATTTCCTGGCAATGTGGCCCCAGCGTTGACACTTATAACATAGACGTTGAGGAGGTCTGTACAATGCAATGTAATAGCGTCTGTTGAGGGCTGCACGGGAGTGAATATAGCGTGGCAGAGTCCCCTGGCCAGTCCACTCGGCTAATATCAGACCGTTGGAAAGTCAACGAAGGCTTGCAACTTGCTCTGACACCAGATATTGAGGATTCAAGTGCTTGTTGACGTTGTAGATGACAATAAGCACTTTAGGTGCCCTTGGTGGGGCAGCTCGGAGTTTGATGTTGGCATATTCGTGAGTGAGAAGTTTGTCTATAAATGCTGAATCATTAGGCACAAAAACGTAGTTATCCTCATCGTGGAGAAACTTAATCGTTTTCTCATGATTGTCTACACTAGCTTCGAAAAACCAGTTACCATTGGTCTCTTGATCAGTGTTGTTAGGGAAATCTAACCTGACAGCTTTGGGAGGGTGTGCGCCCACTGTATTGCTTGCAGCAAGCTTTCTCTGGAAGCCCCCTTCCTTTTTCCGAGCCTGTTTACTAAAATATGTTTCAAATCTGCCTTCACCATCATCTACGTCAACACCATCAGCTGTACTCATAGCTGACAGGAGTTTCACACTGGCGATGGATTAAAGGATGCCGGTGAATAGAAGGGACAAGGAAGGGATATTCACCTCGCTAGACAAAGGCAATATGGGTGTAGTGGCCTGCGGGTCGCAGTGATATTTTCAAGGTCATTCACCTGGCCACAGTCATCTCGAGAGTTACCAACACTGCACTACTCGTTAATTATTCCAAACCCGCAGCACTTAACACAGCTGGCACACGTGAATTGGATTGACAGACAAATTTTCACTCTGTGGACAAACAAATCAGCACGAACTTACTATGTTTATAGATGAACCTCTGGCATGTTACAGTTAAAAAGCCGTCTCCAAAGGAGTTACCAGGTACTGCAATGCTCGTTAAATTGTTCTTAACCACTCTTGTTTTGTTCCAGCTATGCAGCATTCCTCCCAGAAACACTCAGTGCATAGAAGAATAACAGGTACATCTTCCTCAGTTAGAGATGTAACACATTTTGTACAAGTGGCACAGTCGGATTCATCTGGCAGGCCTCAGTCAGGTCTGGATCACCAACTCACGCAGGATGGGAGATTCGTCCGTATTTCTCAGGTAGGCAGAGGTGACTAGCTGTGCGGAACTCAGATATTCGAGAACCAGCTGATAGAGGCGAACGGCTGAGTTTAAATGCAAGGAAGAGGGGTAGCTGATGAGGGGCAGTAGAGGCATCAAACGGAACGCTATTTCCAGTGTTACACTAAGTATATCACGAGTCACAACTCTCTCGAACCAGTGTTCAGAGTGTTTTAATAACTAACTCTCAGGGAGGTTCTTCTCCTGTTTATATCGAGAACACCAGTAATGGGATTTTGATGAGACTCAATTTGTCCTCCTTTTAAAGGACACATAGTAAACCATGGCTCTAATACTATTAAATTCAGTTTAATATTTATTATTTGTTTAAGGTTTTAGAAAAAAAAATTAGTATCTGTTAAACGCCCTAAAAAAAAAAGGTGGTGAAGGTTTACTTTGTTAGTTGTTCAGAAGACTATGATAACCCAAACAACTTTTTTTTACAAAATTCGCAAATTTATGTCGTAAATTTATGTCGAAAGTTTGTAACTTACTAGAAGAGCCATTCTCCAGCAGATCTAATTATATTACCCATGTAATTATATTACCCACATTATTAAACTGGCAAGTTGGTAGGTAAAGAGCCCAAAGTCCATCTGACCAGACTCAAAGTCCATCTGACCAGACTCAAAGTCCATCTGACCAGACTCAAAGTCCATCTGACCAGACTCAAAGTCCATCTGACCAGACTCAAAGTCCATCTGACCAGACTCAAAGTCCATCTGACCAGACTCAAAGTCCATCTGACCAGACTCAAAGTCCATCTGACCAGACTCAAAGTCCATCTGACCAGACTCAAAGTCCATCTGACCAGACTCAAAGTCCATCTGACCAGACTCAAAGTCCATCTGACCAGACTCAAAGTCCATCTGACCAGACTCAAAGTCCATCTGACCAGACTCAAAGTCCATCTGACCAGACTCAAAGTCCATCTGACCAGACTCAAAGTCCATCTGACCAGACTCAAAGTCCATCTGACCAGACAGTCCATCTGACCAGACACAAAGTCCATCTGACCAGACACAAAGTCCATCTGACCAGACTCAACCAGACTCAAAGTCCATCTGACCAGACTCAAAGTCCATCTGACCAGACACAAAGTCCATCTGACCAGACTCAAACCAGACTCAAAGTCCATCTGACCAGACTCAAAGTCCATCTGACCAGACACAAAGTCCATCTGACCAGACACAAAGTCCATCTGACCAGACACAAAGTCCATCTGACCAGACACAAAGTCCATCTGACCAGACTCAAAGTCCATCTGACCAGACTCAAAGTCCATCTGACCAGACACAAAGTCCATCTGACCAGACTCCATCTGACCAGACACAAAGTCCAACTGACCAGACACAAAGTCCATCTGACCAGACACAAAGTCCATCTGACCAGACTCAAAGTCCATCTGACCAGACACAAAGTCCATCTGACCAGACACAAAGTCCATCTGACCAGACACAAAGTCCATCTGACCAGACTCAAAGTCCATCTGACCAGACACAAAGTCAATCTGACCAGACACAAAGTCCATCTGACCAGACTCAAAGTCCATCTGACCAGACACAAAGTCCATCTGACCAGACACAAAGTCCATCTGACCAGACACAAAGTCCATCTGACCAGACTCAAAGTCCATCTGACCAGACTCAAAGTCCATCTGACCAGACACAAAGTCCATCTGACCAGACTCAAAGTCCATCTGACCAGACACAAAGTCCATCTGACCAGACTCAAAGTCCATCTGACCAGACTCAAAGTCCATCTGACCAGACACAAAGTCCATCTGACCAGACACAAAGTCCATCTGACCAGACACAAAGTCCATCTGACCAGACTCGCCTCTAAGATACACCAGAGATAAAGTTGGAAGACAATAAGAGAAGACATTCACTTGGTCTTAAAAGAAAATCAATGTCACAAAGAAAATGTGAACCTTCCAGGGAACAAAACACTGGTACTAAAAATGTACAAAAAGGCACAATACCGTGACTGGAACAATACACAAATAGGACCGAAACGTCGTCGGTAGCTCCTCTCATCTATGTGCGGGTTATTTGTGCATGTATTAAAAAATTTGAAGCTGACAGTAAGAGGCGTTATCCAGACATAGTTTCCACTTTTAACATTTTTTTTTCTTCAGTTTTCCAGGTAGACAGTGAGTTAGTGCAGGAATCATCCTTCTCATCAGCAGCATCAGTGTTAAAGTTGTGAAGGTGATCACAAGAGACATTCTCACATTGTTGACTGGAAATCATTATCACAATCTGTTTACCATAATGACTCAATAACAAGATGAACTTTCCATCGAGAAAAACAACAGCGATAAGAATTTGAAGGTGATCAAAAGAGACGACCTTCAGTTACAGCAGGAAATATCTTGATTCCAATGTTTCTAACTTTGCTATTACTGAGGCATAATGAAAGTTTAAAACCCGTCGGAAGAAGCTTTCTCAGTACACAAATAACCCGCACATAGAAGAGAGGAGCTTACGACGACGTTTCGGTCGTTTCTTGCTCTCCCTCTGTGGGCACCTAGCTCCCTTGCAGTGCTCCCCTTTCTTTGTATTTGACTGGCTCCTCCTCCTTACTTCCCCATTATTTCTTCCTTCCTTCTCCGCCATTACTACTACCACTTCTACCACTACTACCATTACTACTACTACTACTACTACTACTACTACTACTACTACTACTACCTCTTCCTGTCTATATATACCCGTCCTGCTCTACTTCTCGTTAGTGTGACTTTGTAAATGGTCCAAGTCGGACCGAAACGTCGTCGTAAGCTCCTCTAACAATACTTGCAGTGTGTACCTGCATGTAACAATACTTGCAGTGGGTACCTGCATGTAACAATACTTGCAGTGGGTACCTGCATGTAACAATACTTGCAGTGGGTACCTGCATGTAACAATACTTGCAGTGGGTACCTGCATGTAACAATACTTGCAGTGGGTACCTGCATGTAACAATACTTGCAGTGGGTACCTGCATGTAACAATACTTGCAGTGGGTACCTGCATGTAACAATACTTGCAGTGGGTACCTGCATGTAACAATACTTGCAGTGGGTACCTGCATACCTGCATGTAATGTAACAATACTTGCAGTGGGTACCTGCATGTAACAATACTTGCAGTGGGTACCTGCATGTAACAATACTTGCAGTGGGTACCTGCATGTAACAATACTTGCAGTGGGTACCTGCATGTAACAATACTTGCAGTGGGTACCTGCATGTAACAATACTTGCAGTGGGTACCTGCATGTAACAATACTTGCAGTGGGTACCTGCATGTAACAATACTTGCAGTGGGTACCTGCATGTAACAATACTTGCAGTGGGTACCTGCATGTAACAATACTTGCAGTGTAACAATACTTGCAGTGTACCTGCATGTAACAATACTTGCAGTGGGTACCTGCATGTAACAATACTTGCAGTGGGTACCTGCATGTAACAATACTTGCAGTGGGTACCTGCATGTAACAATACTTGCAGTGGGTACCTGCATGTAACAATACTTGCAGTGGGTACCTACATGTAACAATACTTGCAGTGGGTACCTGCATGTAACAATACTTGCAGTGTGTACCTGCATGTAACAATACTTGCAGTGGGTACCTGCATGTAACAATACTTGCAGTGGGTACCTGCATGTAACAATACTTGCAGTGGGTACCTGCATGTAACAATACTTACAGTGGGTACCTGCATGTAACAATACTTGCAGTGGGTACCTGCATGTAACAATACTTGCAGTGGGTACCTGCATGTAACAATACTTGCAGTGTGTACCTGCATGTAACAATACTTGCAGTGGGTACCTGCATGTAACAATACTTGCAGTGGGTACCTGCATGTAACAATACTTGCAGTGTGTACCTGCATGTAACAATACTTGCAGTGGGTACCTGCATGTAACAATACTTGCAGTGGGTACCTGCATGTAACAATACTTGCAGTGGGTACCTGCATGTAACAATACTTGCAGTGGGTACCTGCATGTAACAATACTTGCAGTGTGTACCTGCATGTAACAATACTTGCAGTGGGTACCTGCATGTAACAATACTTGCAGTGGGTACCTGCATGTAACAATACTTGCAGTGGGTACCTGCATGTACTAATGCATCAACCTTTACAGCACAACAAGACTGAAAATTTGAAGCCAATTGGATGATGTTCTCAGATTATAAACTAAATCTTTCTACGAAAAAAAATGGATCGACTCAGGCAAACACTGTCAGGTACACCTTCACGATACCTGGAGAGTTTACCTGTAGAGAGTTCCGGGGGTCAACGCCCCCGCGGCCCAGTCTGTGACCAGGCCTCCTTAGGTCAGTGTCCCAGGATGCGACCCACACCAGTCGACTAACACCCAGGTACCCATTTTACTGATGGGGAACATAGACAACAGGTGGAAAGAAACACGTCCAATGTTTCTACTCTGGCTGGGAATCGAACCCAGGCCCTCGCCGTGTGAAGCGAGAGCGTTAACCACCAGGCCACCAGAGCCCCCCTTACCAAATATAATAATGATATAATCATGCCATCGTCATCGATATTATAAACATTTCCACTGTGGTTGTGTTTATTCATTCCGAGTGTTTAAGACCACTGTAAACCAATTTTTACTTCAATGACAGGGAGATTTTCTTTTTTTTTGTCAAGATATACTCTGACCAGCAATGACTGTCTATGAGCAGAAAAGTTAACACAACACTATGTTTGAAGCACAACAGAAAGAACACAATATTGACTCTCCATAATGCACATGTGAGTCCTCATCTTGAATATGACATCCAGTTTTGGTCTCCAAATTACGTAAAAGACAAAAGTATACTGGAGACGGTGCAGAGAAAACCTACCAAACTCCTGCCATCACTCAGAAGCAAAAAATAAAAAAAATCGAAGCATTCAGCCTTTCATTCTTTTAAAAAATGGAGACTGAGAGATCTTATGAAAACTTTTAAGATATTGAAAGTTTAAGTCTTTCATAGGAAAGAAAGAAATATATTGTTGCAGTTTTCAACCTCTTACAAGTGTCAGCAAACTTTTTCTTATTTAACTAATATCATCAACAAAGACAGAAATGGTCTCCTTTCAGTTGATGATGAAATTCCCGTGTGTTTATCTGTGTGTGTTTATCCGTGTGTGTTTATCCGTGTGTTTATCTGTGTGTGTTTATCTAATGTTC
>NW_027195950.1:0-120599 GCF_038502225.1 Cherax quadricarinatus | reverse complement strand
TGCTAGAAAAATGACAGGATGGATAATGAGAACCTTCAAAACTAGGGAGGCCAAGCCCATGATGACACTCTTCAGGTCACTTGTTCTATCTAGGCTGGAATATTGCTGCACTCTAACAGCACCTTTCAAGGCAGGTGAAATTGCCGACCTAGAAAATGTACAGAGAACTTTCACGGCGCGCATAATGGAGATAAAACACCTCAATTACTGGGAGCGCTTGAGGTCTCTAAACCTGTATTCCCTGGAACGCAGGAGGGAGAGATACGTGATTATATACACCTGGAAAATCCTAGAGGGACTAGTACCGAACTTGCACACAAAAATCACTCACTACGAAAGCAAAAGACTTGGCAGACGATGCACCATCCCCCCAATGAAAAGCAGGGGTGTCACTAGCACGTTAAGAGACCATACAATAAGTGTCAGGGGCCCGAGACTGTTCAACTGCCTCCCAGCACACATAAGGGGGATTACCAACAGACCCCTGGCAGTCTTCAAGCTGGCACTGGACAAGCACCTAAAGTCAGTTCCTGATCAGCCGGGCTGTGGCTCGTACGTTGGTTTGCGTGCAGCCAGCAGCAACAGCCTGGTTGATCAGGCGCTGATCCACCAGGAGGCCTGGTCACAGACCGGGCCGCGGGGGCGTTGACCCCCGAAACTCTCTCCAGGTAAACTCTCTCCAGGTAAACATTTAAGATTCAATTAAAAGAAGGGGAAAAATTTGTATCGAATAAATTGTGAATAAAATGGTAACTGATGAGGGATGTGGGTATTGTTGTTGAACTAGATATATCGAAAAAAAGATGTTATAAGTGGGTTGTTGTTGTGACTTTTTCTGATGAAATAGTTAAAACGAGAAAAAATTGTGGGGTGTGGGTGATGTGGGTTGTGGGTGTTGTTGTCGAACTAGAGATACCGAAAAAGTGGTTATAAGTTGTGGGTTGTTGTTGTGACTTTTTCTGATGAAATTAGTTAAAACGAGAAAAAATTGTGGGTTGTGGGTGTTGTGGGATGTGGGTGTTGTGGGTTGTGGGCGTTGTTGTCGAACTAGAGATACCGAAAAAGATGTTATAAGTGGGTTGTTGTTGTGACTTTTTCTGATGAAATTAGTTAAAATGAGAAAAAATTGTGGGTTGTGGGTGTTGTGGGTGTTGTGGGTTGTGGGTGTTGTTGTCGAACTAGAGTTGTTGAAAAGTGATTATAAGTGTGTTGTTGTTGTGACTTTCTGATGAAATTAGTTAAAACGAGAAAAAATTGTGGGGTGTGGGTGTTGTGGGTGTTGTGGGTGATGTGGGATGTGGGTGTTGTGGGTTTTGGGTGTTGTGGGATGTGGGTGTTGATCTTAGTTTATGGTGATTTTGGTGGTGTTTTGAGTGTATTCAGTGGTGTTTTAGTAGTATTCAGTGGTGTATTTGGGAGTACTCAAATGGTGTTTTGAGGTTATTCAAAGGTGTTTTTGAAGGTGTTCAAATGATGTGCAAGAGTACTTATGAAGGTGTTCTGAGAGTATTCAGAGGTGATTTTGGGGGTGTTCAAATGATGTTTTTGGAGTATTTAAAGGCAATTGATGGTGTTTTTTTGGTGATGTTCAAAGTAAAGTGTTTGAGTTAGTTTTTGTGATAATGTTGTGAAGTCTGGAGACTGAGGGAGGAGTTTGGGGGGATGAGTGGTAATTTAATGAAATGTGTAAGTGTAGATAAATTAGAGCTGTCAAATCTTATTTGGGAGTATTCAAAATGTTGTCTGGGAAGTGTTTCAGTGTTGTTTGGAAATGTTCAAAGGCATTTTTGTGAGTATTCAAATGATTTATGAGAGTGTTTTGAAGGTGTTCAAAGTAAAGTGAGGTGTGTGTGCGTATTAACTTCGTAATATGTAAAATTGTGACTAGTGAATTTATCGAAAAGTGGTTATAAGTGATGTGGTGACTTTTTCTGATGAAATAGTTAAAACGAGAAAAATGTCTAGACTTGTGTTGTATTTTGTGAAGAAATTGTGGATTGTTGTGGGTATTAACGAAAAAAATGTGAAATTATTTGGGCTATCCTGGATTAAGGGTGAAAATGTTTTCCCTGTGTTGTATATGAAATGTGTAGGGGTAAGTCGACAAGATTCAGCCTGTGTGCGGGGTCATCACGTGACGTCATTGACATAGGGGGAAGTCGACAAGATTCAGCCTGTATGTGTGAGGTCATCTCGTGACATCACTGACTGCCGAGTAAACACACTTTTTAGTTCATTTAACTTAATGAGAGGAATACTGATGTCACACTTGTTTAGACCTGTAGTAAGAGAAAGTACCATGCCTGATAGGAGGAGTTCATTTGAATGCTTACCCCCAGAGGGGGGAATCCAAAACTTGATCCAAGGAGATGGATTCTTTGTAATATCGAGAAAAAAAAAATTCGAAAAAATTTGGGATGGGGGTGAAAGTGGGGGGAATCCAAAAAACCTGATCCAAGGAAGTAGAGTCTTTGTATTATCGAGAAAACCTTGATCCGAGGAATTGGAGTCTTTGATTTCGAGAAAATTTGATCCGAGGAATTGGAGTCTTTGATTTCGAGAAAAACTTGATCCAAGGAGATGGAGTCTTTGTATTATCGAGAAAACCTTGATCCAAGGAGATGGAGACTTTGATTTCGAGAAAAATTTGATCCGAGGAATTGGAGACATTGTATTATCGAGAAAACCTTGATCCAAGGAGATGGAGACTTTTATTTCGAGAAAAATTTGATCCGAGGAATTGGAGTCTTTGATATCGAGAAAACTTGATCCGAGGAATTGGAGTCTTTGTATTATCGAGAAAAACTTTGATCCAAGGAGATGGAGACTTTGTATTATCGAGAAAATCTTGATCTGAGGAGATGGAGTCTTGGTATTATCGAGAAAAACTTTGATCCAAGGAGATGGAGACTTTGTATTATCGAGAAAATCTTGATCCGAGGAGATGGAGTCTTGGTATTATCGAGAAAACTTGATCCAAATGAAATTGGCATGGGGGTGAAAGTGGGAGGGGGGAACCTGAAAAATTTGATCCGAGGAGAGAACAAGAAAAAAAAATTTGAAAAAAATCGGAAAAAAATTCGGGGCGCGGGGGCGATCTGGACGACGCTGCAGAAGGCGCAGCAGAAGGCGCAGGGCGGGGCGCGAGGGGCGCGAGGGGTGCGGGCAGGGTGCGAGGGCGCGGCGGGGCCAGTGGGTCGGCGCGACGGGCAGGGGGGTGCGGGTGGGGGGCCGCAGGGGCGTGGGTGGGGGCCCGGGGGGGCGCGGGGGGGGGGGGGGGGGCACGGGGGGGCGCGGGTGGGGGCGCGGGTGGGGCCGCGGGGGGCGCGGGTGGGGGGTCGTGTTCGGGGGTCGTGGGCGGGGTCGTGGGCGGGGGTCGTGGGCGGGGTCGTGGGCGGGGGTCGCGGGCAGGGTTAAGGTCATTAGCATATAGGTGTGAAAAAGGTCATTAGCACATAGGTGTGAAAAGGAGACCGCTCAGAGGAGACCGCTCTGTAGAAGGGACCGCTGAGAGGAGGGACCGCTCTGTAGAAGGGACCGCTGAGAGGAGGGACCGCTCTGTAGAAGGGACCGCTCAGCCGCCTCCGGTACTACTGATATGGTAAACTGAACAGCACTAATTAGGAAAATAAAGAAAATAAATGCAAGGTTACTGGGAATGAATAACACAGAATTAACTGAACACTCTGGTCAAGGGTAATTTTATAACAATTGTACTCGGGGAAAAAAAATGTTTACTGAGGTTTGTAGAGAATTAAAAAAAATATAAAATACAGGATAGAGAGATAACACAGGGAAAATGATAATATAATGGTGAAGATATTATACAATGTTCACACAGAGCACATGAGTAGAAACTAAGAAACAAGAATTTCTGAGACACAGCTCATTAGCCTATATTAACTTTTAGGTTGTTTCAAATATTCTCAACATACGGAAATGTTTGTAAAATGAAAGAAAGATGTTGATTGAAGGTAATAGTTGGATGACATCAGGGGACACTTGCATTTTATATTAATAATAATAATAATAATAATAATAATATAATTGTTTCTACAAGTACATGTACAAGGTATACATATCATAGCTGACATCAGTGACATACTACTATATAGAAAGCCACTTGTTATACAGAGCATTTTGGGCAAATTAGGTCAGTTTTGTCCCAGGATGCGACCCACACCAGTCGACTAACACCCAGGTACCCATTTTGCTGATGGGGAACATAGACAACAGGTGTAAGGAAACACGCCCAATGCTTCAACCCTCGCCGGAAATCGAACCCGGACACTCACCGTGTGAAGCGAGAGCTTTTGCCACCAGGCCGAAACTGGACGATAATGCGCTCCAGGGGACCTGGGAACCTGGGATTCATATAAACCTGGCACACAGAAGAAACATTGCTTGACCTGGTCAGGAAAAATAAAATAGAAGAAAGGATTCAGTCTGACAGCTGGATGCTGTGGTTCTGCAGTGTGGCGGCAGTGGCAGCGGCAGCGGCAACAGGAACCTTGTCCTCTATTTTTACTTCTACCTGAGGTTCCCAGCAGCCCAGTGATGACCTAATCAAGACCCACATAACACTAACATGTGTGGATACCCAGAATGATATAAATCAACTGCAGAAATCACCCAAAAGTTCACAAATTACCAACTAATAGGACTCGTACTACCACCTCCTACCCCGCTGCCACTGAAGTGATACTCCACAACATTCACCCATCGCCTATTATTCACCCGAAGCCACAGCCAATGGACAAGGGTCAGAACAATAAAAGAAGATCCAGTAACCAGCTAAGGACTCCTAACGTCAAAGGTGAGAGCAGTAAAAACACGAGGAAAACTTGTGGTACTGCCAGCCAGGACACAACCCTCATCACCCACCGGCACCACCACAACACACAACAGACACGACAGACAAATATGGCTGCTGCCACAGTCCAAGATAACTCCTTCCCAGTATTTGATGTCAAGAAGATCACCGACCCAGAAATAGCTAAACTCCTTATGATTCAGAACCAAACGATCACCAAACTAACTCAAGAAATGCAGGAACTAAAAGCTAGCAATGCAGATTACCTCAACAAGATCACTGCTCTAGAACATAAACTAGACACTCTGGAACAACAAAGCAACACCCACACCCAGTCCCTAGACACTATCAACACTCTAAAAGACCAAGTCACCCTACTTACTACCAACATTACAGAGGAAAGATCAAGAGTGGACCAACAACTTGCCAATGTCATAACCAACTTCCAAGACCATAATGACCAACAACAGCTATCTGATGCTGTTGTAGTTAACAGCAAACATCTCCCACCCACAGTCACCCAAGAAACCTGCATGGAGACCACCCTACAGCTTATCAAGGACCACCTTTGCCTTAACATACTTAGTGATGACCTAAAGGATTGCAAACTGATGGGCTACCAAGCAGGTAAAAAAACAGTGCTGTTAAAATTCCAAACTAGCCTACAAAGAAACAACCTACTAAAAACATCTATTTCTATGAAAACTGA
This sequence comes from Cherax quadricarinatus, assembly GCF_038502225.1. NCBI lineage: Eukaryota > Metazoa > Arthropoda > Malacostraca > Decapoda > Parastacidae > Cherax > Cherax quadricarinatus. The sequence continues at coordinate 115,077 of NW_027195950.1, read as the reverse complement.
TGTTTACGTCAATGAGTGCCTTACCAAAACAAGACAAAACCTTCTTTATCAGCTAAGAAAATTACGCTATGCTCAAAAAATCCACCAGTGCTTTGTGAGGGATGGAAAAATCGCAGTTAGGAAACAGCGCACTGGGAAGAGATACTTCATCTCTACAGAACAAGTCCTTAAAACATTCCTAAGTGAGGCTGGACTAACAGAATCAGAGTAAAGTGCAGATAATACCCATAGTCCACCGTTAGTGTTATATTGTCATAAATTTGTGCCTCCCTAAAATTCTAATACCCCAACTACTTTTGATTGTCATTGTTGTATTCAACGACCATTCTACCTCATAGTCTTAATTTGTTTAATATCTACAGAATCTATCTCCTTTTTTTACAACTTACCGCATCACTGTTTCATCTTATTTTATTATAAACTAGCCATAACTTGTCCTCAATAATTCTACCTCACTTTAAGAAATACTCAATTGCCCAATTTTATTCTAAAATCCCTATTATTGCCCAATTTTGCTTTAAACTATATTGATCAAACTTATTGTAAACTTCTTTTATTGACCATTTTATTCTATACTTTTTTAAACTAGTATTTTCAACTACAACTTTTATATTATCCTGTCTACCATCTTACTAGCATATTATAACCAAGTCATTGCCATTTTTATTTTTATCATTTTTTTTTATTATTATTCTTTTGCTACCTTAACTTGTGTATTTTATCCTGTCAATTTAAATCTAGTTATACTCTAATTCTTATAAACAACTTATATAAGACCTTAGTGCAATTACAATTCTGAGTCTTGTGCCTTTTTTATATTATTAGATTAAGCACAGTTGTACTATAGTCAATACCAAATTCATTATATTAGACCATAGTGCAATTACTAGTGAGAGACTGGTGCTATTTTTAATTTGTATTTTTATATTATTAGATTAAACCTAGTTGTACTATAGCTCATTCTAGCTCAAAACATAGACTCCACAAAAGTCATTATATTAGACCTTAGTGCAATTATAAGTGAGAGTCTTGTTCTATTTTAAATTTGTATTTTTGTATTACTAGTTTATACCTAGTTGTACTTTAGTTCATTCCAGCACAACACATAGACAACATCAACTTCATTATGTGTAGTAGTGACTATACTCTATATGACCAAAATACTCTAGCTATATACTTATCCAAACTTCCCACCACTACAGATATCAGTACTAGAACTCAATACACAACTCAGGATATAAATAACCATAATTTAAACCTAGAAGATGATTGATTACGTTGACCCTGATCTAAACCTCCATAATCTGACACCCAATCAAAACCTATGTGAAGGCTTACTCAGCCCTGTAACAACTTCAGACAGTATTACCAAGGCTGGCTCCTCCTCAGGAAAATTAGTGAATAGAAAAAGAAATAATAACAGACAAACATAAACACTTTGTTATATAGAAAATATAAAATGTAAAACACTTAAATATGAAATATTAATGCTACATTAAAGAAAATGAAAAATGAAAAATATAAATAACTGAATTCAACGCTAATATGTATATGGGTGTCTGGTGTTGGTGACACTGTTGTTGAAATCATAGCCGTTGCTGATGATGGGGGGGAGTCGCAGGTGTTGGTGACCACCACTGGCTAGTTCTTCACAGATTAACGCCGTGAGTATTATCTCGATGACAGGAAAGCAGGCTCTTTACCGCTGCAATGATGTGGGGTTACGTCCTGCAATTTCATACAGGTGAACAGGTAGTTCAATGCAAAATGGGACGTCTCCAGGACGTTAGTCCGTCTCCTGTTCTTCTCGTTGATTGACAGGTGACCCTCATTGTCATCCAAGCTGAAAAGATAGACAGGTTTCCCACTGCTTAAATAATCACTCTCCATGGCAGCGCACATTACTCAAAAGACGTGGTGATTATTACAACAGTCAACCTAGAGCAAGACTGAAAGGACTAAGTTTATTATTGGTCAAAAGTGAAGCTTTTAACCAATAAATCCACTAGAATACAAGGCAGGCATGTACTTACAGTAGTGTTGGGAGCTGTGAGTCGAGTGATTTACTGTTTGACCAGAGCCCCACACGTCACCTTTCGGGGAGGGGGGGGAAGAGGGAGGGGAAGGGATAGCGGGAGCTAGACTGACCCTACGTTAACAAGCAGCCGGCAATCAAACTATCACTTTATGGGTGGGGGAGAAAAGGTGGGAAAAACGGGAGCGTGACTTACCCTACCTTAACTAGGAGCCGGCAATGAAACTATCACTTTCGGGGAGGGGGAAGAAAGGCGGGAGCTTGACTTACCCTACCTTAACTAGTAGCCGGTAATGTAACTATCGTTACTATATCTCTACTCCTATCTATTGAACTTTTCCCTCACACTCCCCCATACCAAGACTTATAGTCAGAGAGTATAAGAAAAATAGGCGAGGAAAAAGTTCTAACATGTGGAAGTCGCGTAAGGCAACAAATCTTCTACTGACTGTCACGACTTAACCAGTCAGAGAAATAATTGGATGAACCATTGATATACACAATATGGAACTTAAAAGCCTGGAGTGACAATGTCCACCTCAAGAGGCGACTGTTGGTTCCCTTAAAAGCTTCTAGGTATATCAAAGGTTTGTGGTCCGTTTCTAAAATGAATTCTTTTCCCAGCAAATAAAATTTAAGTTTGGAGATACCCCACACAAGGGCCAAACATTCCTTTTCTATGGTGGAGTATCATGTTTCTGTGGGAAGGAGTTTCTGGCTTAGGAAGCATACAGGGAAGGGAGTACCATCATGGTATTGTAGTAACACTGCACCCAAGCCAGTATTGGAGGCATCAGTTCTCAAACAAAATGTTTTATTAATATCTGGAATCTTAAGTATTGGGTCTTTCGAAAAGATACTTTTAATCTCATTAAACTTTTCCCGAGCTACGTCAGAAAGTTCAAGAGGTTCCTTCACAGACTTTTTAAGGAAGTCAGATAAGATGCCTGTAAGATCAGTAAGGTTCAGAATAAACCGTGCATAAAAATTTACAGAACCAAGAAAGCTTCGCATGAGCTTCTTGGTTTTGGGGAATTTAAATTCTAATAAAGCTTTGATCTTACTGGGGAGAGGCTGCAGAGTGTTATTAGAAAGTATCAGTCCAAGATATCTAATCTTGTTATACCCAAGGAAGCATTTCTTCGGCTTGGCAGTGAGGCCATGTGAGCGTAACCTACGCAAAACTGATGTTAATAAACCATACCCCCGGCCGGGATTGAACCCGCGGTCAAAGAGTCTCAAAACTCCAGCCCATCGCATTAGCCACTAGACCAGCTAGCCACAATAAGATTCATCCAACTAGCTGGTCTAGTGGCTAACGCGACGGGCTGGAGTTTTGAGACTCTATGACCATGGGTTCAATCCCGGCCGGGGGTATGGTTTGTTTGCAGTCGTGTCATTACGATTTCTTGAGTCACTGATGTTAATGTTTGGATATGTTCGCCCCATGTAGATGTCATTACGTAAATGTTATCAAAATAAACTGAAACATTTGGCATATTACCCAAGACCTTTCTCATCAGTCTCACGTAGGTAGCACAGGCAGTTACCAAACCGAAGGGCATAGTTCTATACTGCATCAGTCCTTGGTGTGTAGGAAAAGCGGTGTACTGTTTAGAAGAAGGATCTAACATTACTTGATGATATGCCTGTGCAATATCAATCTCTGAAAAGAAGGAAGAGTCATAAAATTTGTGTAGATCGCTATCTATTAAGGGCATAGGCTCAGCATCCAACCGAGTTATAGCATTAAGGCCTCTGAAGTCAATAGCAAGTCTATATGAATTATCCGCCTTCTTAACCATGACTACTGGTGAGCAATATGAAGATACTGAAGGTTCAATGATCTTTAGTTTTAATAATTTGTCTACCTCTCGGTCAAATGCATCCCTAAGGTGAACTGGAACTGGGTATAATTTCCGTTTGATAGGATTGTCCGTCACTAAGTCAATCTTATGGACTACCGTGGAGGTAACACCTGGAATATCAGTAAAGACGTCTGAAAAGTTACTCACACATTGAAGTAGTTCATGTCTCTTATGGTCATCCAAAGATTCATTAATATTAATGGTGGTTGCATCCGAGTGGTCAAGAGTCACCAAGTCATGTAGTTCTTCATCATAGTCTAAGTTAGAGGTGTCAATTACACACACTTTACATTCTTCAGTTGTCTTATCAAGTTCGTGTGGAAAAACTAAGTCAAAGTTATTAAGGCAGTTAACCGAATTTCTTCGGTAATATTTCTTAAGGATGTTGATATGATAAAGCTTAGGTTTCCCCTTGACTTTTATGAGGTAGTCAACTTTCCCACAAATTTTTAATACTTTATATGGACCTTTCCATGCTACTAATAATTTATTTGACTTGATAGGCAAAAGTACAAGAACTTCATCTCCTACTTTAAAACTTCTCCTCTGACTTTTGGAATCAAAATAGGTTTTGTACTGGTCCATTGACAAGCTTAGGTTTTTCGAAACTATGTCAGAGGTCTCCTCAAGTTTGGATCTAAGGTCTAGGAGAAACTGGTAAGAAGACTGAACCTCAGCATTTACCTCCTCATTAGTCCATAAGTCATGAAGGATGGACAATGGGCATCTGGCCTGTCTACCATAGAGAAGTTCAAAAGGTGAAAACCCCAAAGAGTCACTGGGAACTTCCCTCATGGCAAACAAAGCACAGGGTAGGTAACGATGCCACTCCTTAGGTTTAAGAGAGCAAAGTTTTCTTAAAATGGACTTGAGAATCGAATGCTGGCGCTCAATCCTCCCATTACAGCTGGGATGATAGGGTGTGGTGAAGAGAGGCTTCACTCCCAGAAGTTGGTATAGATGTTGCATTAAGTCAGATGTGAATTGTGTCCCACGGTCAGACAAAATTTCTCTAGGGATGCCCACTCTGGAGAAGATGGACAAAAGGACTTCAGCCATCTCTGTAGTAGTTATGGTCTTCAAGGGTATTGCTTCAGGGAAACTCGAAGCATAATCAACTAATGTTAATATATATCTATGTCCCCCAGATGAAAGTGGAGATAAAGGACCAACGATGTCAATAGCTACTCTTTCAAACGGTACCGTAAAGATAGGCATTTTGACCATAGGTACTAGCCTGGTACCTCAGGAGGATGACAGTTGGCAAACTTTACACGATCTACAATAGGTAGTGATATCTGAGGACTTTTTTGGCCAAAAATAGGTTTCCCTAATTTTATTTAAGGCTTTACGATGCGAGAAATGTCCAGCCACTGGCAGGTCATGAGCCATTTTAAGAACAGTCTCTCTGCATTGACTTGGAACAACTAAGATGGAATAGTCTATCTCATCTGAATTTAATTTGAATACTGACTTGTACAAGACGCCTTTTATATATTCAAATTTACATGAAAAGTTTTTCCTTTGGATAACTTTATTTTGTTTAGTGGCATTATGGCAATTCTGAAGAGAAGGGCAATTATGTTGTAAATTGACAAAGGAGTCCTTCGATATATCTAAAGGCTTAAAGTCAGGGAAAATCAAAGAATGGACAGTAGGGGAAGCATGGGCTTTGGTCTGAGCCCTAGTCAAGACATTTATGGTATCGGAGGTGATACCTTCACTTTCATCTAACAAGAGAACTTGTGATCCTACTTCCTCGCTTTCGAGAGTAGCATCACTGGTTTTTAATCCCACATGAATCTCACGAGACATTGTCTCATCTGAACTTTCGAGGGGCTTCTCCGACTCTACAGGAAGAGGATCTGTAACACCTATGTCCATCTTTGGTGATGAGAGGTCAACCTCAGAAGGAAGAATGGCACCTTTTACATTACCAATTAGTATGGAGCAAGAAGTGATGGGAGCTAGTACAGCTTCAGACCAACCTGTGAACCATTTAGACCTAATGCAACAACGGATGGTAGGAAAAGTGTCCGTATGGCCCAAGTAGTCTGAAAGTATAGCAGAGGAATGAGTTTCTTTAAGGTTAGGAAACAGCTTATCAGAAATGACTATACATGTGCATCCAGTGTCTCGTAAAATGGTAGATACATTAAGTCCATTAACTGTTTCTGAACAGAAGGGTGCTTGGTCATTACAGTCTTTAAAACATCTTCCAACTTTTTGGACCTTCTTAGAAGGGGAATCTGGACGTTTATGTCCCTTAACACCACACAAATGACAAACAGGAATAAAAGAAGTCATTTTACTTTCCACTAGAGGCTTTGATTTCTTAAGGTCTGATGAACCCTTGCCCTTAGGGTTCGATCCCTTTAGGTCTTTATAGGAATTGTGAGCCTCAGCATACTGGTCAGCAGCCTCAGCAACTTCCTCAGCTTTAATCAGGTTACGTTCTCTGATGAATGTTCGTATCTGATGGGGAAGAGCTGTCAGGAACTGGTCAGCAACCATGAAGTCTCTAAGAGATTCATAACTGTGATCAATTCCTGAACTCTCTATCCAAAAGTCGAACAAACGAAAGAGTGTTACCTGTAACTGCTGAAAGTTCTGGCCAGGCTGTAAGGTGGCATACCTGAAATCTTTCCTGTAAGAATTAGTGGTTTTTTGATATGCTTTAAGGATTGCCTTCTTTAGTAGGTTATAATTACATATGATATCCTGCATCAAAGTTACATAGATATTTAAGGCTGTACCAGAAAATAACATTCCTAACCTGGTAGCCCAGGTGTCAGCAGGCCATTCACAGAGGGTAGCAGTATTTTCAAACCTGATAATGTATGAAGTTATGTCTTTCCCCTCTGTGAAGGGAGGTAAATTAGGTGTTGGAATATGTGCACTGACTGCACGTTGTTCCATTACTCCTTCCTCTAATTGTTGTTGTGTAAAAGTTAACTTTTTATTCTCTAATTCAAGGCGAGATTTTTCGAGCTCGCGATCCTTTTCTCTCTCTATTAACTCATGTTCTCTAGCTTTTTCCTCAACTTCTCTATCCTTTGCTCTTTCCTCAAGTTCTCTTAATTTAACCTGTTCCTCACGTATCTTAGCTTGTTCCTCACGTTCCCTAGCTCTTTCCTCACGATCAAGTCTATCACGCTCTTTTTGGTCTTCTCGCTCTCTTTCTAACTGTCTTTCTTGGATTTCTCTCTCAATTCTCTCTCTCTCCTTTTTCTCCTGTCTTTCATGGTTCTCTTTCTCCTTTTTCTCTTCTCTTTCGATTCTCTCTCTCTCCTTATTCTCTTCTCTTTCCCTTTCTAGCTGTCTTTCTTCTCTCTCAATTCTCTCTCTTTCAAGTCTTTCCTGAATCTTAGCACTAATGAAAGATTCTAAATTTTTCCCTGTTATTCCTAACTTACTTCCAGCATTCATCCAAAACTGGTATTCATCCATGCTTGCAAGAATAACTTAAACTATCAGGGGAAATGAAACGGGTATTAAAGAAAATGGAGGGTTCAATTCCTGCTCCGCTCAAACTGTAAATAAACCAGAGGGCTCGATCCCTGCTTCAATTAAACAATATGTATTAATGAAAACGAAGGGTTCTAAGCCGGCTCCGAGCAAACAGTAAGTTGAATGGGGTCCCTTGACCATCCAATCTTCTCACCAACAAATCAAGAGTGTCCTATGACAGTTCCCTTGATATAATAAAGAGCTCAATGAAACAAGTTGTCACTGGAAAATCTCGGGTCCCTAGAGTCTAATCCTCCAAAGTGTTTCAAGCTCACACACAATTAGGTGGCAGAATTAAATATTATATCCTGCCTGACTTGACTTACAATAAATTGAGACTATAAAAATCACCAAATCTTTTAAATACCTGTTCTGTAGTCCTACCATAGAGAATGATTACTCATGGCTGGTGGTAACCGTCTGTGGTATGCAGCGTTGAAGTTCCAATGGTAGATTCGAGATGGAGTTGAATCTTGATTCAGTAGAGTTGATCCTGGCAAGGTCGCCACTTGTGAAGGCTTACTCAGCCCTGTAACAACTTCAGACAGTATTACCAAGGCTGGCTTCTCCTCAGGAAAATTAGTGAATAGAAAAAGAAATAATAACAGACAAACATAAACACTTTATTATATAGAAAATATAAAATGTAAAACACTTAAATATGAAATATTAATCCTACATTAAAGAAAATGAAAAATGAAAAATATAAATAACTGAATTCAAGACTAATATGTATATGGGTGTCTGGTGTTAGTGACACTGTTGTTGAAATCGTAGCCGTTGCTGATGATGGGAGGGGGGGTCACAGGTGTTGGTGACCACCACTGGCTAGTTCTTCACAGATTAACGCAGTGAGTATTATCCCGATGACAGGAAAGCAGGTTCTTTACCGCTGCAATGATGTGAGGTTACATCCTGCAATTTCATACAGGTGCACAGGTAGTTCAATACAAAATGGGACGTCTCCAGGACGTTAGTCCGTCTCCTGTTCTTCTCATTGATTGACAGGTGACCCTCACTGTCATCCAAGCTGAAAAGATAGACAGGTTACCCACTGCTTAAATAATCACTCTCCATGGCAGTGCACATTACTCAAAAGACGTGGTGATTATTACAACAGTAAACCTAGAGCAAGACTGAAAGGACTAAGTTTATTATTGGTCAAAAGTGAAGCTTTTAACCAATAAATCCACTAGAATACTAGGCAGGCATGTACTTACAGTAGTGTTGGGAGCTGTGAGTCGAGTGATTTACTGTTTGACCAGAGCCCCACACGTCACCTTTCGGGGGGGGGGGAAGAGGGAGGGGAAGGGATAGCGGGAGCTAGACTGACCCTACGTTAACAAGCAGCCGGCAATCAAACTATCACTTTATGGGTAAGGGAGAAAAGGCGGAAAAAAACGGGAGCTTGACTTACCCTACCTTAACTAGTAGCTGGTAATGAAACTATCGTTACTATCGTTACAAAAAGATACAAAACATCCAGGCCATGGAAAAACCTGGGTAGCCACAGCCACTCAAGAGGGAGAGGTTTTTCAGTGCCAGGAAGGAAAAAAAACTGGCAGGAAATGGCAGAAATCGTACACCAAATCCAGTCATTCCTGGAGTGGAACCACAGTCGATGGCCTCCACTCCAAACCAACAGATACAGATACTAATGCCGGAAAAAAAATCCCCCCCAGTACCAACAATACCACCAGTCCGATAACATTCTTCTTTGCAAATATACAGGGTCTAAAGCCAGCAACAAACAACAAAATACCTTTCATCCGTGGACTGCTTGCAGAGGAAAAGGCAATGTTCGTGGCTTTCACTGAGACCCACATAAAGGATCACTTGGACAACGAAATATGGATCCCATGTTACAACCTATACAGATGTGACAGAGTGAACAGGCAAAAGGGGGGGTTGGCCTGTACATTGCAGAGTCACTTGTTTGCACAGAACTGCTTAATGCCTCAAATGATGTAGTGGAAGTTTCAGCAGTAAAGGTCGAGAACCAAAACCTAGTCATTGTGGTAGTCTACAAGCCTCCAGATGCAACATCCCAGCAATTCCAGGAACAGCTGTTAAAAATTGACCACTGTCTGGAAAATCTTCCAGCTCCTGCACCCAACATCTTGCTCCTGGGGGATTTCAACTTAAGGCACCTAAAATGGAGGAATATAGCAAATAATATTGTTGCAGTAATAACACCAGGAGGCAGCTCTGATGAAAACTCACACTCACACGAGCTTTTAAATCTCTGCACAAAATTCAATTTAAACCAGCAAATAATAGAGCCTACTAGACTGGAGAATACACTAGACCTCATCTTCACTAACAATGATGATCTGATAAGAAATGTCACCATATCAAAAACAATATACTCAGATCACAACATAATTGAGGTTCAGACATGTATGCGTGGAGCCCCAGACCGACATAATGAGACTAGTCACGAGGGAGCATTCACCAAATTCAACTTCAATAACAAAAACATAAAGTGGGACCAAGTAAACCAAGTCCTAACCGATATAAGCTGGGAAGATATACTAAGCAACACAGACCCCAACTTATGCCTAGAACAGATTAACTTGGTGGCACTCGATGTATGCACAAGGCTTATTCCTCTAAGAAAAAGGAGGAGTAGATGTAAAATAGAAAGAGACAGGCGCTCCCTTTACAGGCGACGGAAAAGAATAACAGAGCGGCTAAAAGAGGTCAATATATCTGAAATGCATAGGGAGACACTGGTCAGAGAAATAGCAAGCATCGAAATTAAGCTAAAAGAATCCTTTAGGAGTCAGGAATCGCGGGAAGAACTAAAAACCATAAATGAAATCGAAAGAAACCCAAAGTATTTCTTCTCCTATGCCAAATCAAAATCGAGAACAACGTCCAGTATTGGGCCCCTACTTAAACAAGATGGGTCCTACACAGATGACAGCAAGGAAATGAGTGAGCTACTCAAGTCCCAATATGACTCAGTTTTTAGCAAGCCGCTAACCAGACTGAGAGTCGAAGATCAAAATGAATTTTTTATGAGAGAGCCACAAAATTTGATTAACACAAGCCTATCCGATGTTATCATGACGCCAAATGACTTCAAACAGGCTATAAATGACATGCCCATGCACTCTGCCCCAGGGCCAGACTCATGGAACTCTGTGTTCATCAAGAACAGCAAGAAGCCCCTATCACGAGCCTTTTCCATCCTATGGAGAGGGAGCATGGACACGGGGGTCGTCCCACAGTTACTAAAAACAACAGACATAGCCCCACTCCACAAAGGGGGCAGTAAAGCAACAGCAAAGAACTACAGACCAATAGCACTAACATCCCATATCATAAAAATCTTTGAAAGGGTCCTAAGAAGCAAGATCACCACCCATCTAGAAACCCATCAGTTACACAACCCAGGGCAACATGGGTTTAGAACAGGTCGCTCCTGTCTGTCTCAACTATTGAATCACTATGACATGGTCCTAAATGCACTAGAAGACAAAAAGAATGCAGATGTAATTTATACAGACTTTGCAAAAGCCTTCGACAAGTGTGACCATGGCGTAATAGCGCACAAAATGCGTGCTAAAGGAATAACAGGAAAAGTCGGTCGATGGATCTATAATTTCCTCACTAACAGAACACAGAGAGTAGTCGTCAACAGAGTAAAGTCCGAGGCAGCTATTGTGAAAAGCTCTGTTCCACAAGGCACAGTACTCGCTCCCATCTTGTTCCTCATCCTCATATCCGACATAGACAAGAATGTCAGCCACAGCACCGTGTCTTCCTTTGCAGATGACACCCGAATCTGCATGACAGTGTCTTCCATTGCAGACACTGCAAGGCTCCAGGCGGACATCAACCAAATCTTTCAGTGGGCTGCAGAAAACAATATGAAGTTCAACGATGAGAAACTTCAATTACTCAGATATGGTAAACATAAGGAAATTAAATCTTCATCTGACTACAAAACAAATTCTGGCCACAAAATAGAGCGAAACACCAACGTCAAAGACCTGGGAGTGATCATGTCGGAGGATCTCACCTTCAAGGACCATGACATTGTATCAATCGCATCTGCTAGAAAAATGACAGGATGGATAATGAGAACCTTCAAAACTAGGGAGGCCAAGCCCATGATGACACTCTTCAGGTCACTTGTTCTATCTAGGCTGGAATATTGCTGCACACTAACAGCACCTTTCAAGGCAGGTGAAATTGCCGACCTAGAAAATGTACAGAGAACTTTCACGGCGCACATAACGGAGATAAAACACCTCAATTACTGGGAGCGCCTGAGGTTCCTAAACCTGTATTCCCTGGAACGCAGGAGGGAGAGATACATGATTATATACACCTGGAAAAACCTGGAGGGACTAGTACCGAACTTGCACACGAAAATCACTCACTACGAAAGCAAAAGACTTGGCAGACGATGCACCATCCCCCCAATGAAAAGCAGGGGTGTCACTAGCACGTTAAGAGACCATACAATAAGTGTCAGGGGCCCGAGACTGTTCAACTGCCTCCCAGCACACATATGGGGGATTACCAACAGACCCCTGGCAGTCTTCAAGCTGGCACTGGACAAGCACCTAAAGTCAGTTCCTGACCAGCCGGTCTGTGGCTCGTACGTTGGTTTGCGTGCAGCCAGCAGCAACAGCCTGGTTGATCAGGCTCTGATCCACCAGGAGGCCTGGTCACAGACCGGGCCGCGGGGGCGTTGACCCCCGGAACTCTCTCCAGGTAAACTCTCCAGGTAAACTATATCTCTACTCCTATCTATTGAACTTTTCCCTCACACCTATTGGAAAGTAACTGCCTTTATTACACAGCAACACAAGCCAGCACTATCCTAAACAATGCTAAAAGTCTATCAGTACTTAACTACAACATCAGGTCCTTAAGCAAACACTATGATGACATCCTGGCACTCCTTGAATCACTAAAGACACCCTTCTCCTGCATTATTCTTACTGAGACCTGGTTTAAGCAGGACACAATAGATATCTACCCTCTACCAGGATACACAGCATTTCACAACTGCAGACCAAACCAAGTTGGGGGTGGTATTGCAATCTATTACTCTAACCAACTATCTTATATTAGCACCACTTGCTTTAGTGATGAATATGGGGAATACATTTTTGCTAATTTTACTGCAAAAAACCTTAAGACACCTATAGCAATCGGTGCCATTTACCGGATACCTCACACAAACATCCCAAATTTCAGTGAGAAATTAAAGTCACCAATAACAAACAGACAAATGAATAAGCACCACCTTCTCTTAGCTGGAGACTTCAACATTAACCTTGGCTTACTAGATGATCAGCCTGTAACTGATTTCATCAACAATATGAACAACACACTTCTCATACCAACAATAACTAAACCAACCAGGCTCACTGAGACAAGTGCAACCATAATAGTCCACATATGGACCAATATACTAGCCCCCCTTAAATCAGGGATAATCACAGATAGCACTACAGACCACTACCCTACCTTCCTCCTGACAAACATTAGTAAACCACCACTTGAATTCAACAAAGTCTCATTTAGACTCAATGACGAGGCCTCAATAAGGAAGTTCACAACTGACCTAGAGATTGTTGACTGGCCTACAGAATTCTCCAAGGCCAATGGTATTGACGACTGGACAGACATTTTTCTTAACAAATTACTTAGACTATACAACAAACATTGTCCTATAAAAACGAAACAGATCACAAACAAACGGCTTGGTTGCCCATGGCTAACCAGTACCATTCTGAAATCCATTGACAAGAAACACCAATATGAAAAGCAATATAGACAGGGCTTAATATACAAAGATATTCTTAAACACTATTCATCAGTTCTCACCAAAGTAATAAAGAAAGCCAAACAACTATACTACTCCAGTAGATTCACAGACACTAGAGGAGATATAAAAAAGACCTGGAAAACACTCTCTCAGATTCTAGGGACCCACAAACTGAAAAAACCAAGAATATTGTCCTAACTAAACCTAATGAAACACCACTACATCCCACTGACACAGCTAACAAGATAAACGACTTCTTCTCAACCATTACCTGGAGTTTACCTGGAGAGAGTTCCGGGGGTCAACGCCCCCGCGGCCCTGTCTGTGACCAGGCCTCCTGGTGGATCAGAGCCTGATCAACCAGGCTGTTGCTGCTGGCTGCATGCAAACCAACGTACGAGCCACAGCCCGGCTGATCCGGAACTGACTTGAGGTGCTTGTCCAGTGCCAGCTTGAAGACTGCCAGGGGTCTGGTGGTAATCCCCCTTATGTGTGCTGGGAGGCAGTTGAACAGTCTCGGGCCCCTGACACTTATTGTATGGTCTCTTAACGTGCTAGTGACACCCCTGCTTTTCATTGGGGGGATGGTGCATCGTCTGCCAAGTCTTTTGCTTTCGTAGTGAGCGATTTTCGTGTGCAAGTTCGGTACTAGTCCCTCTAGGATTTTCCAGGTGTATATAATCATGTATCTCTCAAGCGCTCCCAATAATTGAGGTGTTTTATCTCCGTTATGCGCGCCGTGAAAGTTCTCTGTACATTTTCTAGGTCGGCAATTTCACCTGCCTTGAAAGGTGCTGTTAGTGTGTAGCAATATTCCAGCCTAGATAGAACAAGTGACCTGAAGAGTGTCATCATGGGCTTTGCCTCCCTAGTTTTGAAGGTTCTCATTATCCATCCTGTCATTTTTCTAGCAGATGCGATTGATACAATGTTATGGTCCTTGAAGGTGAGATCCTCCGACATGATCACTCCCAGGTCTTTGACGTTGGTGTTTCGCTCTATTTTGTGGCCAGAATTTGTTTTGTACTCTGATGAAGATTTAATTTCCTCATGTTTACCATATCTGAGTAATTGAAATTTCTCATCGTTGAACTTCATATTGTTTTCTGCAGCCCACTGAAAGATTTGGTTGATGTCCGCCTGGAGCTTTGCAGTGTCTGCAATGGAAGACACTGTCATGCAGATTCGGGTGTCATCTGCAAAGGAAGACACGGTGCTGTGGCTGACATCCTTGTCTATGTCGGATATGAGGATGAGGATATAGGATCTAATCTCGCCAATAAAATCCCACATACCAATGCCCATGCCGGGGACTACCTAGATGGGAATTTCCCAAATTCCTTCTATCTTGCACCAACTGAGCCCTCGGAAGTCACCGAGATTATAAAGTCACTTAAAAACAACTCAAAGAATCTGTCTAATGTCCCACCATTACTGTACAAGCGAGCGGCCCATATCCTTTCACATTCTATTTCATTACTTTTTAACAAGTCACTAGAAACTAGCACCTTCCCGAAACTACTCAAGATGGCAAGGGTTACACCAATACATAAAGGTGGTGACCCTACAGACTTAAACAACTATAGGCCAATATCAAACTTACCATTGCTATCCAAAATCTTTGAGAAACTCGTGCACAGGAGACTATATTCATTTATAACAACACAAAACATACTCAACCCCTGCCAATTTGGATTCAGGAAAAATAAAAGCACTAATGATGCAATCATAAAAATGCTAGATCTGCTTTACACAGCATTTGAAAATAAGGAATATCCACTAGGAATTTTTTATTGACCTAAGAAAAGCTTTTGACACAGTAGACCACGATATCCTACTCCACAAACTTGACCATTATGGTATAAGAGGCCATGCGCTTGCTTATTTCAAATCTTACCTTACTAATAGGTATCAGTATGTCACCATTAAAGACACAGCATCAACAACACGGCCACTTGATACTGGAGTTCCGCAGGGAAGTGTCCTTGGTCCCCTGCTCTTCCTCATATACATCAATGATCTTCCAAACGTATCCCAACACCTGAAACCCATTCTCTTTGCTGACGACACGACTTATGTCATCTCTCACCCTAATCTTGCCACCCTCAACACCATTGTTAACGAGGAGCTGATCAAAATATCGACTTGGATGACAGCCGATAAACTTACGCTTAACACTGACAAAACCTACTACATTATGTTTGGTAGCAGAGCAGGAGATGCACAAATCAACATTAAGATCGACAACACTCTAATTACCAGACATAATGAGGGCAAATTCCTAGGCCTATACCTTGACAACAACCTGAATTTCAGCACCCATATCCAACACATAACCAATAAAGTATCCAAAACAGTTGGGATCCTCTCCAAGATACGATACTAAGTGCCGCAAACTGCCCTTATCACACTATACCATTCACTTATATATCCATACCTCACCTATGCTATTTGTGCTTGGGGATCAACAGCAGCAACACACCTAAAGCCAATAATAACCCAACAAAAAGCTGCAGTAAGAATAATCACTAAATCCCATCCCTGGCAACACCCCCCCACTCTTCATAGATCTAAACTTACTCCCTGTTCAGTACATCCACACTTACTACTGTGCAATCTACATCTACAGGACCTTAAACTCCAATATCAACCTTGACCTAAAATGTTTTCTTGATAGTTGTGACAGAACCCACAGGCATAATACGAGACACAAACATCTCTACGACATTCCCAGTGTCCGACTAAACCTTTACAAAAATTCAATGTATGTCAAAGGCCCTAAAATCTGGAACACCCTACCTGAGAACTCTAGAACTGCAGACACATTCATCACCTTCAAAACTTCCATTAGAAAACATCTTATCTCCCTGATACACCCCATCAACTAACTACACGAATACCACCTGGTGGTTCACATTTACACTCACTCACCCATTTGACCATAAACAGAAATATTAATCTTAATCTTAAAATAATGAATCCTATGATACTCCAATACTGAAACTATGTACTGTGCCAAAACAAAAGCATTCACATTGCTAAAGTCACAAACTAGTATTTAGTCACTTAGCCATAATACCAACTTACCTCATAATTTGTAATATTTTAAAATAAAGAATTAAACTAAGTCTGCCCGAAATGCCTAGCCATGCTAGGCGTTCTAGTGGTACACTCTGTAATCATTATTTAACTACATGTAAACCACACAGCAACCAAATTCTGTAAATTCAACATTGTAATCTTTATAGAGAATAAACTTTGAATTTGAATTTGAATTTGAATTTGAATTTGAATTTGGTTCTTCCGTCAGTTCAAACCGCTCCTCGGTTGAACATCACACAAAAACCACAAAGTGCTGTAGCTTCTCTCTTTCTCTCTCAGCTGGGTGGGCTTACTGAGTGTAGTTAATACCTGGAGAGGCTGGAACGGCTGGAATGCTTGCAAACAATCAGACAGATGTTCAAGCAGGCAGACTGGTAGGACTGACACTTGTGCAACATCTGGTTATCTTTATTGTAGACGTTTCGCCATGCAGTGGCTTTATCAATACAGATTCTCGGACAAAATTAGAAAACGGTGTTGTAAACACCAACTCCAAGGCTGAGGGACTGATTACCTCAACTTTTGTATATAGTTCTCCTGTTTTCTAATTATGTCCAAGAATCTGTATTGATAAAGCCACTGGATGGCGAAACGTCTACAATAAAGATAACCAGATGTTGCACAAGTGTCTTAACTTTCATCTTGTCGGTATTGTATACCTGTCTTGCACAGAGATAAGAGATAATTAAGATAGTAGCCAAGTGAGACTTAAGGTTGTAATATTGCCAGCTGCAGTAAGGCAGTGTGAACTAGACACGTCAGTGTGGAAGACAACTGTTCACTAGCCTAAGTAAGTATCTGAGCTTAATTTACACTATCTGTAGGACTATGTTAGCCAGTTTGAGGAGCTATGGTAACTAGATAGGTTAATCAAAGTTAACTTACCATCCTGTTCAACCAAAGTAACCAGCCTGGTAAATAAAGATTAATTAGCTTGTTGAACCATAGCCATGTCAATCACATCAGTACACAATACACCGATTATACAATAGTGCTGAAAGGCAATAGTCGTCTGTACCTCTGCACAACAGTTTATAGTACTGCTGCACAACAGTTTACAGTACTGTAGCACAACAGCTTATAGTACTGCTGAACAACAGTTTATAGTACTGTACCACAACAGTTTATAGTAATGTAGCACAACAGTTTATAGTACTGCTGCACAACAGTTTATAGTACTGCTGCAAAACAGTTTATAGTACTGTACCACAACAGTTTATAGTAATGTAGCACAACAGTTTATAGTACTGCTGCACAACAGTTTATAGTACTGCTGCACAACAGTTTATAGTACTGTACCACAACAGTTTATAGTACTGCTGCACAACAGTTTATATTACTGCTGCACAACAGTTTATAGTACTGTACCACAACAGTTTATAGTAATGTAGCAAAACAGTTTATAGTACTGCTGCACAACAGTTTATAGTACTGCTGCACAACAGTTTATAGTACTGTACCACAACAGCTTATAGTACTGCTGCACAACAGTTTATAGTACTGCTGCACAACAGTTTATAGTACTGTACCACAACAGTTTATAGTACTGCTGCACAACGGTTTAGAGTACTGTTGCACAACAGTTTGTAGTACTGCTGCACAACAGTTTACAGTACTATACCACAACAGTTTATAGTACTGCAGCACAACAGTTTATAGTACTGCTGCATAACAGTTTATAGTACTGTACCACAACAGTTTATAGTCCTGCTGCACAACAGTTTATAGTACTGCTGCACAACAGTTTATATTACTGCTGCACAACAGTTTATAGTACTGCAGCACAACAGTTTATACTACTGTAGCACAACAGTTTATAGTACTGCTGCACAACAGTTTATAGTACTGTAGCACAACAGTTTATAGTACTGTATCACAACAGTTTATAGTACTGTACCACAACAGTTTATAGTACTGCTGCACAACAGTTTATAGTACTACTGCACAACAGTTTATAGTACTGTAGCACAACAGTTTATAGTACTGCTGCACAACAGTTTATAGTACTGCTGCACAACAGTTTATAGTACTGCAGCACAACAGTTTATACTACTGTAGCACAACAGTTTATAGTACTGCTGCACAACAGTTTATAGTACTGTAGCACAACAGTTTATAGTACTGTATCACAACAGTTTATAGTACTGTACCACAACAGTTTATAGTACTGCTGCACAACAGTTTATAGTACTACTGCACAACAGTTTATAGTACTGTAGCACAACAGTTTATAGTACTGCTGCACAACAGTTTATAGTACTGTACCACAACAGTTTATAGTACTGCTGCACAACAGTTTATAGTACTGCTGCACAACAGTTTATAGTACTGCTGCACAACAGTTTATAGTACTGCAGCACAACAGTTTATAGTACTGTACCACAACAGTTTATAGTACTGTACCACAACAGTTTATAGTACTGCTGCACAACAGTTTATAGTACTGCTGCACAACAGTTTATAGTACTGTAGCACAACAGTTTATAGTACAGCTGCACAACAGTTTATAGTACTGTACCACAACAGTTTATATTACTGCTGCACAACAGTAAAGATAGCAACTAGTAAACAAGTAGATCAGTAAAGATAGCAACTAGTAAACTTGTAGATCAGTAAAGATAGCAACTAGTAAACTAGTAGATCAGTAAAGATAGCAACTAGTAAACTAGTAGATCAGTAAAGATAGCAACTAGTAAACTTGTAGATCAGTAAAGATAGCAACTAGTAAACTAGTAGATCAGTAAAGATAGCAACTAGTAAACTAGTAGATCAGTAAAGATAGCAACTAGTAAACTAGTTGATCAGTAAAGATAGCAACTAGTAAACTAGTAGATCAGTAAAGATAGCAACTAGTAAACTAGTAGATCAGTAAAGATAGCAACTAGTAAACTAGTAGATCAGTAAAGATAGCAACTAGTAAACTAGTAGATCAGTAAAGATAGCAACTAGTAAACTAATAGATCAGTAAAGATAGCAACTAGTAAACTTGTAGATCAGTAAAGATAGCAACTAGTAAACTAGTAGATCAGTAAAGATAGCAACTAGTAAACTTGTAGATCAGTAAAGATAGCAACTAGTAAACTTGTAGATCAGTAAAGATAGCAACTAGTAAACTTGTAGATCAGTAAAGATAGCAACTAGTAAACTAGTAGATCAGTAAAGATAGCAACTAGTAAACTAGTAGATCAGTAAAGATAGCAACTAGTAAACTAGTAGATCAGTAAAGATAGCAACTAGTTAAGTAGTAGATCAGTAAAGATAGCAACTAGTAAACTAGTAGATCAGTAAAGATAGCAACTAGTAAACTAGTAGATCAGTAAAGATAGCAACTAGTAAACTAGTAGATCAGTAAAGATAGCAACTAGTAAACTTGTAGATCAGTAAAGATAGTAACCAGTAAACTAGTAGATCAGTAAAGATAGCAACTAGTAAACTAGTAGATCAGTAAAGATAGCAACTAGTAAACTAGTAGATCAGTAAAGATAGCAACTAGTAAACTAGTAGATCAGTAAAGATAGCAACTAGTAAACTAGTAGATTAGTAAAGATAGCAACTAGTAAACTAGTAGATCAGTAAAGATAGCAACTAGTATACTAGTAGATCAGTAAAGATAGCAACGAGGAAACTAGTAGATCAGTAAAGATAGCAACTAGTAAACTAGTAGATCAGTAAGATAGCAACTAGTAAACTAGTAGATCAGTAAAGATAGCAACTAGTAAACTTGTAGATCAGTAAAGATAGCAACTAGTAAACTTGTAGATCAGTAAAGATAGCAACTAGTAAACTAGTAGATCAGTAAAGATAGCAACTAGTAAACTAGTAGATCAGTAAAGATAGCAACTAGTAAATTTGTAGATCAGTAAAGATGGCCACTAGTAAACTACTAGATCAGTAAAGATAGGAACTAGAAAACTTGTAGATCATTAAAGATAGCAACTAGTAAACTAGTAGATCAGTAAAAATAGCAACTAGTAAACTAGTAGATCAGTAAAGAAAGCATATAGTAAACAAGTAGATCAGTAAAGATAGCAACTAGTAAACTAGTAGATCAGTAAAGATAGCATCTAGTAAACTTGCACATCAGTAAAGATAGCAACTAGTAAACTAGTAGATCAGTAAAGATAGCAACTAGTAAACTAGTAGATCAGTAAAGATAGCAACTAGTAAACTAGTAGATCAGTAAAGATAGCAACTAGTAAACTTGTAGATCAGTAAAGATAGCAACTAGTAAACTTGTAGATCAGTAAAGATAGCAACTAGTAAACTAGTAGATCAGTAAAGATAGCAACTAGTAAACTAGTAGATCAGTAAAGATAGCAACTAGTAAACTAGTAGATCAGTAAAGATAGCAACTAGTAAACTAGTAGATCAGTAATGATAACAACTAGTAAACTAGTAGATCAGTAAAGATAGCAACTAGTAAACTAGTAGATCAGTAAAGATAGCAACTAGTAAACTAGTAGATCAGCAAAGATAGCAACTAGCAAACTAGTATATCAGTAATGATAACAACTAATAAACTAGTAGATCAGTAAAGATAGCAACTAGTAAACTAGTAGATCAGTAAAGATAGCAAGTAGTAAACTAGTAGATCAGTAAAGATAGCAACTAGTAAACTAGTAGATCAGTAAAGATAGCAACTAGTAAACTTGTAGATCAGTAAAGATAGCAACTAGTAAACTAGTAGATCAGTAAAGATAGCAACTAGAAAACTAGTAGATCAGTAAAGATAGCAACTAGTAAACTAGTAGATCAGCAAAGATAGCAACTAGTAAACTAGTAGATCAGTAAAGATAGCAACTAGTAAACTAGTAGATCAGTAAAGATAGCAACTAGTAAACTAGTAGATCAGTAAAGATAGCAACTAGTAAACTAGTAGATCAGTAAAGATAGCAACTAGTAAACTAGTAGATCAGTAAAGATAGCAACTAGTAAACTTGTAGATCAGTAAAGATAGCAACTAGTAAACTAGTAGATCAGTAAAGATAGCAACTAGTAAACTAGTAGATCAGTAAAGATAGCAACTAGTAAACTTGTAGATCAGTAAAGATAGCAACTAGTAAACTTGTAGATCAGTAAAGATAGCAACTAGTAAACTAGTAGATCAGTAAAGATAGCAACTGGTAAACTAGTAGATCAGTAAAGATTGCAACTAGTAAACTAGTAGATCAGTAAAGATAGCAACTAGTAAACTAGTAGATCAGTAAAGATAGCAACTAGTAAACTAGTAGATCAGTAAAGATAGCAACTAGTAAACTAGCAGATCAGTAAAGGTAGCAATTAGTAAACTTGTAGATCAGTAAAGATAACAACTAGTAAACTAGTAGATCAGTAAAGATAGCAACTAGAAAACTAGTAGATCAGTAAAGATAGCAACTAGTAAACTAGTAGATCAGTAAAGATAGCAACTAGAAAACTAGTAGATCAGTAAAGATAGCAACTAGTAAACTAGTAGATCAGTAAAGATAGCAACTTGTAAACTAGTAGATCAGTAAAGATAGCAACTAGTAAACTTGTAGATCAGTAAAGATAACAACTAGTAAACTAGTAGTAAAGACAGCAACTAGTAAACTTGTAGATCAGTAAAGATAGCAACTAGTAAACTAGTAGATCAGTAAAGATAGCAACTAGTAAACTATTAGATCAGTAAAGATAGCAACTAGTAAACTAGTAGATCAGTAAAGATAGCAACTAGTAAACTAGTAGATCAGTAAAGATAGCAACTAGTAAACTAGTAGATCAGTAAAGATAGCAACTAGTAAACTAGTAGATCAGTAAAGATAGCAACTAGTAAACTAGTAGATCAGTAAAGATAGCAACTAGTAAACTAGTAGATCAGTAAAGATAGCAACTAGTAATCTAGTAGATCAGTAAAGATAGCAACTAGTAAACAAGTAGATCAGTAAAGATGGCAACTAGTAAACTAGTAGATCAGTAAAGATAGCAACTAGTAAACTAGTAGATCAGCAAAGATAGCAACTAGTAAACTAGTAGATCAGTAAAGATAGCAACTAGTAAACTAGTAGATCAGTAAAGATAGCAACTAGTAAACTTGTAGATCAGTAAAGATAGCAACTAGTAAACTAGTAGATCAGTAAAGATAGCAACTAGTAAACTAGTAGATCAGTAAAGATAGCAACTAGTAAACTAGTAGATCAGTAAAGATAGCAACTAGTAAACTAGTAGATCAGTAAAGATAGCAACTAGTAAACTTGTAGATCAGTAAAGATAGCAACTAGTAAACTTGTAGATCAGTAAAGATAGCAACTAGTAAACTAGTAGATCAGTAAAGATAGCAACTAGTAAACTAGTAGATCAGTAAAGATAGCAACTAGTAAACTAGTAGATCAGTAAAGATAGCAACTAGTAAACTAGTAGATCAGTAAAGATAGCAACTAGTAAACTTGTAGATCAGTAAAGATAGCAACTAGTAAACTAGTAGATCAGTAAAGATAGCAACTAGTAAACTAGTAGATCAGTAGATAGCAACTATTAAACTTGCAGATCAGAAAAGATAGCAACCAGTAAACTTGTAGATCATTAAAGAAAGCAACTAGTAAACTAGTAGATCAGTAAAGATAGCATCTAGTAAACAAGTAGATCAGTAAAGATAGCAACTAGTAAGCTAGTAGATCATTAAAGATAGCAACTAGTAAACTAGTAGATCAGTAAAGATAGCAACTAGTAAACTAGTAGATCAGTAGAGATAGCAACTAGTAAACTTGTAGATCAGTAAAGATAGCAACTAGTAAACTAGTAGATCAGTAAAGATAGCAACTAGTAAACTTGTAGATCAGTAAAGATAGCAACTAGTAAACTAGTAGATCAGTAAAGATAGCAACTAGTAAACTAGTAGATCAGTAAAGATAGCAACTAGTAAACTTGTAGATCAGTAAAGATAGCAACTAGTAAACTAGTAGATCAGTAAAGATAGCAACTAGTAAACTAGTAGATCAGTAAAGATAGCAACTAGTAAACTAGTAGATCAGTAAAGATAGCAACTAGTAAACTAGTAGATCAGTAAAGATTGCAACTAGTAAACTAGTAGATCAGTAAAGATAGCAACTAGTAAACTAGTAGATCAGTAAAGATAGCAACTAGTAAACTAGTAGATCAGTAAAGATAGCAACTAGTAAACTTGTAGATCAGTAAAGATAGCAACTAGTAAACTAGTAGATCAGTAAAGATAGCAACTAGTAAACTAGTAGATCAGTAAAGATAGCAACTAGTAAACTTGTAGATCAGTAAAGATAGCAACTAGTAAACTTGTAGATCAGTAAAGATAGCAACTAGTAAACTAGTAGATCAGTAAAGATAGCAACTAGTAAACTAGTAGATCAGTAAAGATAGCAACTAGTAAACTAGTAGATCAGTAAAGATAGCAACTAGTAAACTTGTAGATCAGTAAAGATAGCAACTAGTAAACTAGTAGATCAGTAAAGATAGCAACTAGTAAACTAGTAGATCAGTAAAGATAGCAACTAGTAAACTTGTAGATCAGTAAAGATAGCAACTAGTAAACTTGTAGATCAGTAAAGATAGCAACTAGTAAACTAGTAGATCAGTAAAGATAGCAACTAGTAAACTTGTAGATCAGTAAAGATAGCAACTAGTAAACTAGTAGATCAGTAAAGATAGCAACTAGTAATCTAGTAGATCAGTAAAGATAGCAACTATCAAAGTAGTAGATCAGCAAAGATAGCAACTAGTAAACTAGTAGATCAGTAAAGACAGCAACTGGTAAGCTAGTAGATCAGCAAAGATTGCAACTAGTAAACTAGTAGATCAGAAAAGATAGCAACCAATAAACGTGTAGATCAGTAAACATAGCAACTGGTAAACTAATAGATCAGTAAAGATAGCAACTAGTAAACTTGTAGATCAGTAAAGATGGCAACTAGTAAACTTGTAGATCAGTAAAGATAGCAACTAGTAAACTTGTAGATCAGTAAAGATAGCAACTAGTAAACTTGTAGATCAGTAAAGATAGCAACTAGTAAACTTGTAGATCAGTAAAGATAGCAACTAGTAAACTAGTAGATCAGTAAAGATAGCAACTAGTAAACTAGTAGATCAGTAAAGATAGCAACTAGTAAACTTGTAGATCAGTAAAGATAGCAACTAGTAAACTAGTAGATCAGTAAAGATAGCAACTAGTAAACTAGTAGATCAGTAAAGATAGCAACTAGAAAACTAGTAGATCAGTAAAGATAGCAACTAGTAAACTAGTAGATCAGCAAAGATAGCAACTTGTAAAATAGTAGATCAGTAAAGATAGCAACTAGTAATCTTGTAGATCAGTAAAGATAACAACTAGTAAACGAGTAGATCAGTAAAGATAGCAACTAGTAAACTAGTTGATCAGTGAAGATAGCAACTAGTAACCTAGTAGATCAGTAAAGATAGCAACTAGTAAACTAGTAGACCAGTAAAGATAGCAACTAGTAAACTAGTTGATCAGTAAACATAGCAACTAGTAAACTAGTAGATCAGTAAAGATTGCAACTAGTAAACTTGTAGATCAGTCAAGAAAGCAACTATTAAACTAATAGGTCAGTAAAGATAGCAACTAGTAAACTAGTAGATCAGTAAAGATAGCAACTAGTAAACTAGTAGATCAGTAAAGATAGCAACTAGTTAACTAGTAGATCAGTAAAGATAGCAACTAGTAAACTAGTAGATCAGTAAAGATAGCAACTAGTAAACTAGTAGATCAGTAAAGATAGCAACTAGTAAACTTGTAGATCAGTAAAGATAGCAACTAGTAAACTAGTAGATCAGTAAAGATAGCAACTAGTAAACTTGTAGATCAGTAAAGATAGCAATTAGTAAACTTTTAGAACAGTAAAGATAGCAACTAGTAAACTTTCAGATCAGTAAAGATAGCAACTAGTAAACTTTTAGATCAGTAAAGATAGCAGCTAGTAAACTATTGGATCAGTAAAGATAGCAACTAGTAAACTAATAGATCAGTAATGATAACAACTAGTAAACTAGTAGATCAGTAAAGATAGCAACTAGTAAGCTAGTAGATCAGTAAAGATAGCAACTAGTAAACTAGTAGATCAGTAAAGATAGCAACAAGTAAACTAGTAGATCAGTAAAGATAGCAACTAGTAAACTAGTAGATCAGTAAAGATCAGTAAAGATAGCAACTAGTAAACTAGTAAACTAGTAGATAGTAAAGATAGCAACTAGTAGATCAGTAAAGATAACAACTAGTAAACTATTGGATCAATAAAGATAGCAACTAGTAAACTAATAGATAAGTAAAGATAGCAACTAGTAAACTAGTAGATCAGTAAAGATAGCAACTAGCAAACTTGTAGATCAGTAAAGATAGCAACTAGTAAACTAGTAGATCAGTAAAGATAGCAACTAGTAAACTAGTAGATCAGTAAAGATAGCAACTAGTAAACTAGTAGATCAGTAAAGATAGCAACTAGTAAACTAGTAGATCAGTAAAGATAGCAACTAGTAAACTAGTAGATCAGTAAAGACAGCAACCAATAAACTAGTAGATCAGTAAAGATAGCAAATAGTAAACTAGTAGTAGATAGCAACTAGTAAAAAGATAGCAACTAGTAAACTAGTAGATCAGTAAAGATAGCAACTAGTAAATCAGTAATCAGTAGCAACTAGTAAACTAGTAGATCAGTAAAGATAGCAACTAGTAAACTAGTAGATCAGTAAAGATAGCAACTAGTAAACTTGTAGATCAGTAAAGATAGCAACTAGTAAACTAGTAGATCAGTAAAGATAGCAACTAGTAAACTTGTAGATCAGTAAAGATAGCAACTAGTAAACTAGTAGATCAGTAAAGATAGCAACTAGTAAACTAGTAGATCAGTAAAGATAGCAACTAGTAAACTAGTAGATTAGAAAATATAGCAACTAGTAAACTAGTAGATCAGTAAAGATAGCAACTAGTAAACTTGTAGATCAGTAAAGATAGCAACTAGTAAACTAGTAGATCAGTAAAGATAGCAACTAATAAACTTGTAGATCAGTAAAGATAGCAACTAGTAAACTAGTAGATCAGTAAAGATAGCAACTAGTAAACTTGTAGATCAGTAAAGATAGCAACTAGTAAACTAGTAGATCAGTAAAGATAGCAACTAGTAAACTTGTAGATCAGTAAAGATAGCAACTAGTAAACTTGTAGATCAGTAAAGATAGCAACTAGTAAACTAGTAGATCAGTAAAGATAGCAACTAGTAAACTAGTAGATCAGTAAAGATTGCAACTAGTAAACTAGTAGATCATTAAAGATAGCAACTAGTAAACTAAACTAAAGTAAAGATAGCAACTAGTAAACTAATAGATCAGTAATGATAACAACTAGTAAACTAGTAGATCAGTAAAGATAGCAACTAGTAAGCTAGTAGATCAGTAAAGATAGCAACTAGTAAACTAGTAGATCAGAAAAGATAGCAACTAGTAAATTAGTAGATAAGCAAAGATAGCAACTAGTAAACAAGTAGATCAGTAAAGATAGCAACTGGTAAACTAGTAGATCAGTAAAGATAGCAACTAGTAAACTAGTAGATCAGTAAAGATAGCAACTAGTAAACTTGTAGATCAGTAAAGATAGCAACTAGTAAACTAGTAGATCAGTAAAGATAGCAACTAGTAAACTAGTAGATCAGTAAAGATAGCAACTAGTAAACTAGTAGATCAGTAAAGATAGCAACTAGTATACTAGTAGATCAGTAAAGATAGCAACTAGTAAACTTGTAGATCAGTAAAGATAGCAACTAGTAAACTAGTAGATCAGTAAAGATAGCAACTAGTAAACTAGTAGATCAGTAAAGATAGCAACTAGTAAACTTGTAGATCAGTAAAGATAGCAACTAGTAAACTAGTAGATCAGTAAAGATAGCAACTAGTAAACTAGTAGATCAGTAAAGATAGCAACTAGTAAACTAGTAGATCAGTAAAGATAGCAACTAGTAAACTAGTAGATCAGTAAAGATAGCAACTAGTAAACTAGTAGATCAGTAAAGACAGCAACTAGTAAACTAGTAGATCAGTAAAGATAGCAACTAGTAAACTAGTAGATCAGTAAAGATAGCAACTAATAAACTAGTAGATCAGTAAAGATAGCAACTAGTAAACTAGTAGATCAGTAAAGATAGCAACTAGTAAACTAGTAGATCAGTAAAGATAGCAACTAGTAAACTAGTAGATCAGTAAAGATAGCAACTAGTAAACTAGTAGATCAGTAAAGATAGCAACTAGTAAACTTGTAGATCAGTAAAGATAGCAACTAGTAAACTAGTAGATCAGTAAAGATAGCAACTAGTAAACTTGTAGATCAGTAAAGATAGCAACTAGTAAACTAGTAGATCAGTAAAGATAGCAACTAGTAACCTTGTAGATCAGTAAAGATAGCAACTAGTAAACTAGTAGATCAGTAAAGTAAAGATAGCTACTAGTAAACTAGTAGATTAGAAAATATTGCAACTAGTAAACTAGTAGATCAGTAAAGATATCAACTAGTTAAGTAGTAGATCAGTAAAGATAGCAACTAGTAAACTAGTAGATCAGAAAAGATAGCAACTAGAAAACGTGTAGATCAGGAAAGATAGCAACTAGTAAACTTGTAGATCAGTAAAGATACCAACTAGTAAAGATAGTAGAGATCAGTAAAGATAGCAACTAGTAAACTAGTAGATCAGTAAAGATAGCAACTAGTAAACTAGTAGATCAGTAAAGATAGCAACTAGTAAACTAGTAGATCAGTGAAGATAGCAACTAGTAAACTTGTAGATCAGTAAAGATAGCAACTATTAAACTAGTAGATTAGAAAATATAGGAACTAATAAACTAGTAGATCAGTAAAGACAGCAACTAGTAAACTAATAGATCAGTAAAGATAACAACTAGTAAACTAGTAGATCAGTAAAGATAACAACTAGTAAATTAGTAGATCAGTAAAGATAGCAACTAGTAAACTTTTAGATCAGTAAAAATAGCAACTAGTAAACTAGTAGATCAGTAAAGATAGCAACTAGTAAACTAGTAGATCAGTAAAGATAGCAACTAGTAAACTTGTAGATCAGTAAAGATAGCAACTAGTAAACTAGTAGATCAGTAAAGATAGCAACTAGTAAACTTGTAGATCAGTAAAGATAGCAACTAGTAAACTAGTAGATCAGTAAAGATAGCAACTAGTAAACTAGTAGATCAGTAAAGATAGCAACTAGTAAACTAGTAGACCAGTAAAGATAGCAACTAGTAAACTAGTAGAGCAGTAAAGATAGCAACTAGTAAACTAGTAGATCAGTAAAGATAGCAACTAGTAAACTAGTAGATCAGTAAAGATAGCAACTAGTAAACTACTAGATCAGTAAAGATAGCAACTAGTATACTAGTAGATCAGTAAAGATAGCAACTAGTAAACTTGTAGATCAGTAAAGATAGCAACTAGTAAACTAGTAGATCAGTAAAGATAGCAACTAGTAAACTAGTAGATCAGTAAAGATAGCAACTAGTAAACTAGTAGATCAGTAAAGATAGCAACTAGTAAACTAGTAGATCAGTAAAGATAGCAACTAGTAAACTTGTAGATCAGTAAAGATAGCAACTAGTAAACTAGTAGATCAGTAAAGATAGCAACTAGTAAACTAGTAGATCAGTAAAGATAGCAACTAGTAAACTAGTAGATCAGTAAAGATAGCAACTAGTAAACTAGTAGATCAGTAAAGATAGCAACTAGTAAACTAGTAGATCAGTAAAGATAGCAACTAGTAAACTAGTAGATCAGTAAAGATAGCAACTAGTAAACTTGTAGATCAGTAAAGATAGCAACTAGTAAACTTGTAGATCAGTAAAGATAGCAACTAGTAAACTAGTAGATCAGTAAAGATAGCAACTAGTAATCTAGTAGATCAGTAAAGATAGCAACTATCAAAGTAGTAGATCAGCAAAGATAGCAACTAGTAAACTAGTAGATCAGTAAAGATAGCAACTGGTAAACTATTAGATGAGCAAAGATTGCAACTAGTAAACTAGTAGATCAGAAAAGATAGCAACCAATAAACTTGCAGATCAGTAAAGATAGCAACTGGTAAACTAATAGATCAGTAAAGATAGCAACTAGTAAATTTGTAGATCAGTAAAGATGGCCACTAGTAAACTAGTAGATCAGTAAAGATAGCAACTAGAAAACTTGTAGATCAGTAAAGATAGCAACTAGTAAACTTGTAGATCAGTAAAGATAGCAACTAGTAAACTTGTAGATCAGTAAAGATAGCAACTAGTAAACTAGTAGATCAGTAAAGATAGCAACTAGAAAACTAGTAGATCAGTAAAGATAGCAACTAGTAAACTTGTAGATCAGTAAAGATAGCAACTAGTAAACTAGTAGATCAGTAAAGATAGCAACTAGTAAACTAGTAGATCAGTAAAGATAGCAACTAGTAAACTAGTAGATCAGTAAAGATAGCAACTAGTAAACTTGTAGATCAGTAAAGATAGCAACTAGTAAACTAGTAGATCAGTAAAGATAGCAACTAGTAAACTAGTAGATCAGTAAAGATAGCAACTAGTAAACTTGTAGATCAGTAAAGATAGCAACTAGTAAACTAGTAGATCAGTAAAGATAGCAACTAGTAAACTAGTAGATCAGTAAAGATAGCAACTAGTAAACTAGTAGATCAGTAAAGATAGCAACTAGTAAACTAGTAGATCAGTAAAGATAGCAACTAGTAAACTTGTAGATCAGTAAAGATAGCAACTAGTAAACTAGTAGATCAGTAAAGATAGCAACTAGTAAACTAGTAGATCAAGATAACTAGTAAACTTGTAGATCAGTAAAGATAGCAACTAGTAAACTTGTAGATCAGTAAAGATAGCAACTAGTAAACTAGTAGATCAGTAAAGATAGCAACTAGTAAACTTGTAGATCAGTAAAGATAGCAACTAGTAAACTAGTAGATCAGTAAAGATAGCAACTAGTAAACTAGTAGATCAGTAAAGATAGCAACTAGTAAACTAGTAGATCAGTAAAGATAGCAACTAGTAAACTAGCAGATCAGTAAAGATAGCAACTGGTAAACTAGTAGATCAGTAAAGATTGCAACTAGTAAACTAGTAGATCAGAAAAGATAGCAACTAGAAAACTAGTAGATCAGTAAAGATAGCAACTAGTAAACTAATAGATCAGTAAAGATAGCAACTAGTAAACTTGTAGATCAGTAAAGATAGCAACTAGTAAACTAGTAGATCAGTAAAGATAGCAACTAGTAAACTAGTAGATCAGTAAAGATAGCAACTAGTAAACTAGTAGATCAGTAAAGATAGCAACTAGTAAACTTGTAGATCAGTAAAGATAGCAACTAGTAAACTAGTAGATCAGTAAAGATAGCAACTAGTAAACTAGTAGATCAGTAAAGATAGCAACTAGTAAACTAGTAGATCAGTAAAGATAGCAACTAGTAAACTAGTAGATCAGTAAAGATAGCAACTAGTATACTAGTAGATCAGTAAAGATAGCAACTAGTAAACTAGTAGATCAGTAAAGATAGCAACTAGTAAACTAGTAGATCAGTAAAGATAGCAACTAGTAAACTAGTAGATCAGTAAAGATAGCAACTACTAAACTAGTAGATCAGTAAAGATAACAACTAGTAAACTAGTAGATCAGTAAAGATAGCAACTAGTAAACTAGTAGATCAGTAAAGATAGCAACTAGTAAACTAGTAGATCAGTAAAGATAGCAACTAGCAAACTAGTAGATCAGTAGAGATAGCAACTAGTAAACTTGTAGATCAGTAAAGATAGCAACTAGTAAACTAGTAGATCAGTAAAGATAGCAACTAGTAAACTTGTAGATCAGTAAAGATAGCAACTAGTAAACTAGTAGATCAGTAAAGATAGCAACTAGTAAACTTGTAGATCAGTAAAGATAGCAACTAGTAAACTAGTAGATCAGTAAAGATAGCAACTATCAGTAAATAGCTAGTAGATCAGTAAAGATAGCAACTAGTAAACTAGTAGATCAGTAAAGATAGCAACTAGTAAACTAGTAGATCAGTAAAGATAGCAACTAGTAAACTAGTAGATCAGTAAAGATAGCAACTAGTAAACTAGTAGATAAGTAAAGATAGCAACTAGTAAACTAATAGATCAGTAATGATAACAACTAGTAAACTAGTAGATCAGTAAAGATAGCAACTAGTAAGCTAGTAGATCAGTAAAGATAGCAACTAGTAAACTAGTAGATCAGTAAAGATAGCAACTAGTAAACTAGTAGATCAGTAAAGATAGCAACTAGTAAACTAGTAGATCAGTAAAGATAGCAACTAGTAAACTAGTAGATCAGTAAAGATAGCAACTAGTAAACTAGTAGATCAGTAAAGATAGCAACTGGTAAACTAGTAGATCAGCAAAGATTGCAACTAGTAAACTAGTAGATCAGTAAAGATAGCAACTAGTAAACTTGTAGATCAGTAAAGATAGCAACTAGTAAACTAGTAGATCAGTAAAGATAGCAACTAGTAAACTTGTAGATCAGTAAAGATAGCAACTAGTAAACTTGTAGATCAGTAAAGATAGCAACTAGTAAACTTGTAGATCAGTAAAGATAGCAACTAGTAAACTTGTAGATCAGTAAAGATAGCAACTAGTAAACTAGTAGATCAGTAAAGATAGCAACTAGTAAACTAGTAGATCAGTAAAGATAGCAACTAGTAAACTAGTAGATCAGTAAAGATAGCAACTAGTAAACTAGTAGATCAGTAAAGATAGCAACTAGTAAACTTGTAGATCAGTAAAGATAGCAACTACTAAACTAGTAGATCAGTAAAGATAGCAACTAGTAAACTAGTAGACCAGTAAAGATAGCAACTAGTAGTAAAAGATAGCAACTAGTTAACTAGTAGATCAGTGAAGATAGCAATTAGTAAACTAGTAGATCAGTAAAGATAGCAACTAGTATACTAGTAGATCAGTAAAGACAGCAACTAGTAATCTAGTAGATTGGTAAAGATAGCAACTGGTAAACTAGCTGATCAGCAAAGATTGCAACTAGTAAACTTGTAGATCAGTAAAGATAGCAACTAGTAAACTAGTAGATCAGTAAAGAGTGCAACTAGTAAGCTAGTAGATCAGTAATGATAGCAACTAGTAAACTTGCAGACCAGTAAAGATGGCAACTAGTAAACTTTTAGATCAGTAAAGATAGCAACTAGTAAACTAGTAGATCAGTAAAGATAGCAACTAGTAAACTAGTAGATAATTAAAGATGGCAACTAGTAAACTAGTAGATCAGTAAAGATAGCAGCTAGTAAACTTGTAGATCAGTAAAGATAGCAACTGGTAAACTAGTAGATCAGTAAAGATAGCAACTAGTAAAAATGTAGATCAGTAAAGACAGCAACTAGTAATCTAGTAGATCAGTAAAGATAGCAACTGGTAAACTAGTTGATCAGTAAAGATTGCAACTAGTAAACTTGTAGATCAGTAAAGATGGCAACTAGTAAACTAGTAGATCAGTAAAGATAGCAACTAGTAAACTAGTAGATCAGTAAAGATAGCAACTAGTAAACTAGTAGATCAGTAAAGATAGCAACTAGTAAACTTGTAGATCAGTAAAGATAGCAACTAGTAAACTAGTAGATCAGTAAAGATAGCAACTAGTAAACTTGTAGATCAGTAAAGATAGCAACTAGTAAACTAGTAGATCAGTAAAGACAGCAATGAGTAAACTAGTAGATCAGTAATGATAACAACTAGTAAACTAGTAGATCAGTAATGATAACAACTAGTAAACTAGTAGATCAGTAAAGATAGCAACTAGTAAACTAGTAGATCAGTAAAGATAGCAACTAGTAAACTAGTAGATCAGTAAAGATAGCAACTAGTAAACTAGTAGATCAGTAAAGATAGCAACTAGTAAACTAGTAGATCAGTAAAGATAGCAACTAGTAAACTTGTAGATCAGTAAAGATAGCAACTAGTAAACTAGTAGATCAGTAAAGATAGCAACTAGTAAACTAGTAGATCAGTAAAGATAGCAACTAGTAAACTTGTAGATCAGTAAAGATAGCAACTAGTAAACTAGAAGATCAGTAAAGATAGCAACTAGTAAACTAGTAGATCAGTAAAGATAGCAACTAGTAAACTAGTAGATCAGTAAAGATAGTAGCTAGTAAACTAGTAGATCAGTAAAGATAGCAACTAGTAAACTAGTAGATCAGTAAAGATAGCAACTAGTAAACTAGTAGATCAGTAAAGATAGCAACTAGTAAACTAGTAGATCAGTAAAGATAGCAACTAGTAAACTTGTAGATCAGTAAAGATAGCAACTAGTAAACTTGTAGATCAGTAAAGATAGCAACTAGTAAACTAGTAGATCAGTAAAGATAGCAACTAGTAAACTAGTAGATCAGTAAAGATAGCAACTAGTAAACTTGTAGATCAGTAAAGATAGCAACTAGTAAACTTGTAGATCAGTAAAGATAGCAACTAGTAAACTAGTAGATCAGTAAAGATAGCAACTAGTAAACTAGTAGATCAGTAAAGATAGCAACTAGTAAACTAGTAGATCAGTAAAGATAGCAACTAGTAAACTAGTAGATCAGTAAAGATTGCAACTAGTAAATTAGAAGATCAGTAAAGATAGCAACTAGTAAACTAGTAGATCAGTAAAGATAGCAACTAGTAAACTAGTAGATCAGTAAAGATAGCAACTGGTAAACTAGTAGATCAGTAATGATAGTAACTAGTAAACTTGTAGATCAGTAAAGATGGCAACTACTAAACTAGTAGATCAGTAAAGATAGCAACTAGTAAACTAGTAGTTCAGTAAAGATAGTAGCTAGTAAACTAGTAGATCAGTAAAGATAGCAACTAGTAAACTAGTAGATCAGTAAAGATAGCAACTAGTAAACTAGTAGATCAGTAAAGATAGCAACTAGTAAACTTGTAGATCAGTAAAGATAGCAACTAGTAAACTAGTAGATCCGTAAAGAAAGCAACTAGTAAACTAGTAGATCAGTAAAGATAGCAACTAGTAAACTAGTAGATCAGTAAAGATAGCAACTAGTAAACTAGTAGATCAGTAAAGATAGCAACTAGTAAACTAGTAGATCAGTAAAGATAGCAACTAGTAAACTTGTAGATCAGTAAAGATAGCAACTGGTAAACTAGTAGATCAGTAAAGATAGCAACTAGTAAACTAGTAGATCAGTAAAGATAGCAACTAGTAAACTAGTAGATCAGTAAAGATAGCAAGTAGTAAACTAGTAGATCAGTAAAGATAGCAACTAGTAAACTAGTAGATCAGTAAAGATAGCAACTAGTAAACTTGTAGATCAGTAAAGATAGCAACTAGTAAACTTGTAGATCAGTAAAGATAGCAACTAGTAAACTAGTAGATCAGTAAAGATAGCAACTAGTAAACTAGTAGATCAGTAAAGATAGCAACTAGTAAACTAGTAGATCAGTAAAGATAGCAACTAGTAAACTAGTAGATCAGTAAAGATAGCAACTAGTAAACTTGTAGATCAGTAAAGATAGCAACTAGTAAACTAGTAGATCAGTAAAGATAGCAACTATTAAACTAGTAGATCAGTAAAGATAGCAATTAGTAAACTAGTAGATCAATAAAGATAGCAACTAGAAAACTAGTAGATCAGTAAAGATAGCAACTAGTAAACTAATAGATCAGTAAAGATAGCAACTAGTAAACTAGTAGATCAGTAAAGATAGCAACTAGTAAATTAGTAGATCAGTAAAGATAGCAACTAGTAAACTAGTAGATCAGTAAAGATAGCAACTAGTAAACTAGTAGATCAGTAAAGATAGCAACTAGTAAACTAGTAGATCAGTAAAGATAGCAACTAGTAAACTTGTAGATCAGTAAAGATAGCAACTAGTAAACTAGTAGATCAGTAAAGATAGCAACTAGTAAACTAGTAGATCAGTAAAGATAGCAACTAGTAAACTAGTAGATCAGTAAAGATAGCAACTAGTAAACTTGTAGATCAGTAAAGATAGCAACTAGTAAACTAGTAGATCAGTAAAGATAGCAACTAGTAAACTAGTAGATCAGTAAAGATAGCAACTAGTAAACTAGTAGATCAGTAAAGATAGCAACTAGTAAACTAGTAGATCAGTAAAGATAGCAACTAGTAAACTAGTAGATCAGTAAAGATAGCAACTAGTAAACTAGTAGATCAGTAAAGATAGCAACTAATAAACTAGTAGATCAGTAAAGATAGCAACTAGTAAACTAGTAGATCAGTAAAGATAGCAACTAGTAAACTTGTAGATCAGTAAAGATAGCAACTAGTAAACTTGTAGATCAGTAAAGATAGCAACTAGTAAACTAGTAGATCAGTAAAGATAGCAACTAGTAAACTAGTAGATCAGTAAAGATAGCAACTAGTAAACTTGTAGATCAGTAAAGATAGCAACTAGT
This sequence comes from Cherax quadricarinatus, assembly GCF_038502225.1. Taxonomy (NCBI): domain Eukaryota; kingdom Metazoa; phylum Arthropoda; class Malacostraca; order Decapoda; family Parastacidae; genus Cherax; species Cherax quadricarinatus. Next base: position 79,339 of record NW_027195950.1, on the reverse strand, counting down.
AAACTAGTAGATCAGTAAAGATAGCAACTAGTAAACTAGTAGATCAGTAAAGATAGCAACTAGTAAACTAGTAGATCAGTAAAGATAGCAACTAGAAAACTAGTAGATCAGTAAAGATAGCAACTAGTAAACTAGTAGATCAGTAAAGATAGCAACTAGTAAACTAGTAGATCAGTAAAGATAGCAACTAGTAAACTTGTAGATCAGTAAAGATAGCAACTAGTAAACTAGTAGATCAGTAAAGATAGCAACTAGTAAACTAGTAGATCAGTAAAGATAGCAACTAGTAAACTTGTAGATCAGTAAAGATAGCAACTAGTAAACTAGTAGATCAGTAAAGATAGCAAATAGCAAACTAGTAAATCAGTAAAGAAGGCAACTAGTAAAGATAGCAACTAAACTAGTAGATCAGTAAAAATAGCAACTAGTAAACTAGTAGATTAGTAAAGAAAGCATCTAGTAAACAAGTAGATCAGTAAAGATAGCAACTAGTAAACTAGTAGATCAGTAAAGATAGCATCTAGTAAACTAGTAGATCAGTAAAGATAGCAACTAGTAAACTTGTAGATCAGTAGAGATAGCAACTAGTAAACTTGTTGATCAGTAAAGATAGCAACTAGTAAACTAGTAGATCAGTAAAGATAGCAACTGGTAAACTAGTAGATCAGTAAAGATAGCAACTAGCAAACTAGTAGATCAGTAAAGATAGCAACTAGTAAACTAGTAGATCAGTAAAGATAGCAAGTAGTAAACTAGTAGATCAGTAAAGATAGCAACTTGTAAGCTAGTAGATCAGTAAAGATAGCAACTAGTAAACTAGTAGATCAGTAAAGATAGCAACTAGTAAACTAGTAGATCAGTAAAGATAGCAACTAGTAAACTTGTAGATCAGTAAAGATAGCAACTAGTAAACTTGTAGATCAGTAAAGATAGCAACTAGTAAACTAGTAGATCAGTAAAGATAGCAACTAGTAAACTAGTAGATCAGTAAAGATAGCAACTAGTAAACTTGTAGATCAGTAAAGATAGCAACTAGTAAACTAGTAGATCAGTAAAGATAGCAACTAGTAAACTAGTAGATCAGTAAAGATAGCAACTAGTAAACTAGTAGATCAGTAAAGATAGCAACTAGTTAACTAGTAGATCAGTAAAGATAGCAACTAGTAAACTAGTAGATCAGTAAAGATAACATCTAGTAAACTAGTAGATCAGTAAAGATAGCAACTAGTAAACTAGTAGATCAGTAAAGATAGCAACTAGTAAACTAGTAGATCAGAAAAGATAGCAACTAGTATACAAGTAGATCAGTAAAGATAGCTACTAGTAAACTAGTAGATTAGAAAATATTGCAACTAGTGAACTAGTAAATCAGTAAAGATAGCAACTAGTAAAAAAGTAGATCAGTAAATATTGCAACTAGCAAACTTGTAGATCAGTAAAGATAGCAACTAGTAAACTAGTAGATCAGTAAAGATAACAACTTGTAAACTTGCAGATCAGTAAAAATAGCAACTAGTAAACTTGTAGATCAGTAAAGATAGCAACTAGTAAACTTGTAGATCAGTAAAGATAGCAACTAGTAAACTAGTAGATCAGTAAAGATAGCAACTAGTAAACTAGTAGATCAGTAAAGATAGCAACTAGTAAACTAGTAGATCAGTAAAGATAGCAACTTGTAAACTAGTAGATCAGTAAAGATAGCAACTAGTAAACTAGTAGATCAGTAAAGATAGCAACTAGTAAACTAGTAGATCAGTAAAGATAGCAACTAGTAAACTAGTAGATCAGTAAAGATAGAAACTAGTAAACTAGTAGATCAGTAAAGATAGCAACTAGTAAACTAGTAGATCAGTAAAGATAGCAACTAGTAAACTAGTAGATCAGAAAAGATAGCAACTAGTAAACTAGTAGATCAGTAAAGATAGCAACTAGTAAACTAGTAGATCAGTAAAGATAGCAACTACTAAACTAGTAGATCAGTAAAGATAGCAACTAGTAAACTAGTAGATCAGTAAAGATAGCAACTAGTAAACTTGTAGATCAGTAAAGATAGCAACTAGTAAACTAGTAGATCAGTAAAGATAGCAACTAGTAAACTTGTAGATCAGTAAAGATAGCAACTAGTAAACTAGTAGATCAGTAAAGATAGCAACTAGTAAACTTGTAGATCAGTAAAGATAGCAACTAGTAAACTAGTAGATCAGTAAAGATAGCAACTAGTAAACTAGTAGATCAGTAAAGATAGCAACTAGTAAACTAGTAGATCAGTAAAGATAGCAACTAGTAAACTAGTAGATCAGTAAAGATAGCAACTAGTAAACTAGTAGATCAGTAATGATAGCAACTAGTAAACTAGTAGATCAGTAAAGATAGCAACTAGTAAACTAGTAGATCAGTAAAGATAGCAACTAGTAAACTAGTAGATCAGTAAAGATAGCAACTAGTAAACTAGTAGATCAGTAAAGATAGCAACTAGTAATCTTGTATATCAGTAAAGATAGCAAATAGTAAATTAGTAGATCAGCAAATATAACAACTAGTAAACTAGTAGATCAGTAAAGAAAGCAACTGGTAAACTAGTAGATCAGTAAAGATAGCAACTAGTAAACTTGTAGATCAGTAAAAATAGCAACTAGCAAACTTGTAGATCAGTAAAGATAGCAACTAGTAAACTAGTAGATCAGTAAAGATAGCAACTAGTAAACTAGTAGATCAGTAAAGATAGCAACTAGTAAACTAGTAGATCAGTAAAGATAGCAACTAGTAAACTAGTAGATCAGTAAAGATAGCAACTAGTAAACTAGTAGATCAGTAAAGATAGCAACTAGTGAACTTGTAGATCAATAAAGATAGCAACTACTAAACTAGTAGATCAGTAAAGATAGCAACTGGTAAACTAGTAGATCAGTAAAGATAGCAACTAGCAAACTAGTAGATCAGTAAAGATAGCAACTAGTAAACTTGTAGATCAGTAAAGTAAAGATAGCTACTAGTAGATCAGTAAAGATAGCAACCATCAGTAAAGATAGCAACTAGTAAAATTGTAGATCAGTAAAGATAGCAACTAGTAAACTAGTAGATCAGTAAAGATAGCAACTAGTAAACTAGTAGATCAGTAATGATAACAACTAGTAAACTAGTAGATCAGTAAAAATAGCAACTAGTAATCTAGTAGATCAGTAAAGATAGCAACTAGTAAACTAGTAGATCAGCAAAGATAGCAACTAGTAAACTAGTAGATCAGTAAAGATAGCAACTAGTAAACAAGTAGATCAGTAAAGATAGCAACTAGTAAACTAGTAGATCAGTAAAGATAGCAACTAGCAAACTAGTAGATCAGTAAAGATAGCAACTAGTAAACTAGTAGATCAGAAAAGATAGCAACTAGTAAACGAGTAGATCAGTAAAGATAGCAACTAGCAAACTAGTAGATCAGTAAAGATAGCAACTAGTAAACTAGTAGATCAGTAAAGATAGCAACTAGTAAACTTGTAGATCAGTAAAGATAGCAACTAGTAAACTAGTAGATCAGTAAAGATAGCAACTAGTAAACTAGTAGATCAGTAAAGATAGCAACTAGTAAACTAGTAGATCAGTAAAGATAGCAACTAGTAAACTTGTAGATCAGTAAAGATAGCAACTAGTAAACTAGTAGATCAGCAAAGAAAGCAACTAATAAACTAGTAGATCAGTAAAGATCGCAACTAGTAAACTAGTAGATCAGTAAAGATAGCAACTTGTAAACTTGTAGATCAGTAAAGATACCAACTATTAAACTAGTAGATCAGTAAAGATAGCAACTAGTAAACTTTTAGAACAGTAAAGATAGCAACTAGTAAACTTTTAGATCAGCAAAGATAGCAACTAGTAAACAAGTAGATCAGTAAAGATAGTAACTAGTAAACTATTAGATCAGTTGAGATAGCAACTAGTAAACTAGTAGATAAGTAAAGAAAGCAACTAGTAAACTAGTAGATCAGTAAATATAGCAACTAGTAAACTTGTAGATCAGTAAAGATTGCAACAAGTAAGCTAGTAGATCAGTAAAGATAGCAACAGTAAACTAGTAGACCAGTAAAGACAGTAACTAGTAAACTAGTACATCAGTAAAGATAGCAACTAGTAAACTAGTAGATCAGTAAAGATAACAACTAGTAAACTAGTAGATCAGTAAAGATAGCAACTAGTAAACTTGTAGATCAGTAAAGATAGCAACTAGTAAACTAGTAGATCAGTAAAGATAGCAACTAGTAAACTAGTAGATCAGTAAAGATAGCAACTAGTAAACTTGTAGATCAGTAAAGATAGCAACTAGTAAACTTGTAGATCAGTAAAGATAGCAACTAGTAAACTAGTAGATCAGTAAAGATAGCAACTAGTAAACTTGTAGATCAGTAAAGATAGCAACTAGTAAACTAGTAGATCAGTAAAGATAACAACTAGTAATCTAGTAGATCAGTAAAGATAGCAACTATCAAAGTAGTAGATCAGCAAAGATAGCAACTAGTAAACTAGCAGATCAGTAAAGATAGCAACTGGTAAACTAGTAGATCAGTAAAGATTGCAACTAGTAAACTAGTAGATCAGAAAAGATAGCAACCAATAAACTTGTAGATCAGTAAAGATAGCAACTGGTAAACTAATAGATCAGTAAAGATAGCAACTAGTAAACTTGTAGATCAGTAAAGATAGCAACTAGTAAACTTGTAGATCAGTAAAGATAGCAACTAGTAAACTTGTAGATCAGTAAAGATAGCAACTAGTAAACTTGTAGATCAGTAAAGATAGCAACTAGTAAACTAGTAGATCAGTAAAGATAGCAACTAGTAAACTAGTAGATCAGTAAAGATAGCAACTAGTAAACTAGTAGATCAGTAAAGATAGCAACTAGTAAACTAGTAGATCAGTAAAGATAGCAACTAGTAAACTAGTAGATCAGTAAAGATAGCAACTAGTAAACTAGTAGATCAGTAAAGATAACAACTAGTAAACTAGTAGATCAGTAAAGATAGCAACTAGTAAACTAGTAGATCAGTAAAGATAGCAACTAGTAAACTAGTAGATCAGTAAAGATAGCAACTAGTAAACTTGTAGATCAGTAAAGATAGCAACTAGTAAACTAGTAGATCAGTAAAGATAGCAACTAGTAAACTAGTAGATCAGTAAAGATAGCAACTAGTAAACTAGTAGATCAGTAAAGATAGCAACTAGTAAACTTGTAGATCAGTAAAGATAGCAACTAGTAAACTAGTAGATCAGTAAAGATAGTAGCTAATAAACTAGTAGATCAGTAAAGATAGCAACTAGTAAACTAGTAGATCAGTAAAGATAGTAGCTAGTAAACTAGTAGATCAGTAAAGATAGCAACTAGTAAACTAGTAGATCAGTAAAGATAGCAACTAGTAAACTAGTAGATCAGTAAAGATAGCAACTAGTAAACTTGTAGATCAGTAAAGATAGCAACTGGTAAACTAGTAGATCTGTAATGAAAATAACTAGTAAACTAGCAACTAGTAAACTAGTAGATCAGTAAAGATAGCAACTAGTAATCTAGTAGATCAGTAAAGATAGCAACTAGTAAACTAGTAGATCAGTAAAGATAACAACTAGTAAACTTGTAGATCAGTAAAGATAGCAACTAGTTAACTAGTAGATCAGTAAAGATAGCAACTAGTAAACTAGTAGATCAGTAAAGATAGCAACTAGTAAACTAGTAGATCAGTAAAGATAGCAACTAGTAAACTAGTAGATCAGTAAAGATAGCAACTAGTAAACTTGTAGATCAGTAAAGATAGCAACTAGTAAACTAGTAGATCAGTAAAGATAGCAACTAGTAAACTAGTAGATCAGTAAAGATAGCAACTTGTAAACTTGTAGATCAGTAAAGATAGCAACTAGTAAACTAGTAGATCAGTAAAGATAACAACTAGTAAATTAGTAGATCAGTAAAGATAACATCTAGTAAACTAGTAGATCAGTGAAGATAGCAACTAGTAAACTTGTAGATCAGTAAAGATAGCAACTAGTAAACTAGTAGATCAGTGAATATAGCAACTAGTAATCTAGTAGATCAGTAAAGATAGCAACTGGTAAACTAGTTGATCAGCAAAGATTGCAACTAGTAAACTAGTAGATCAGTAAAGATAGCAACTGGTAAACTAGTAGATCAGCAAAGATTGCAACTAGTAAACTAGTAGATCAGTAAAGATAGCAACCAATAAACTTGTAGATCAGTAAAGATAGCAACTGGTAAACTAGTAGATCAGTAAAGATAGCAACTAGTAAACTTGTAGATCAGTAAAGATAGCAACTAGTAAACTAGTAGATCAGTAAAGATAGCAACTAGTAAACTTGTAGATCAGTAAAGATAGCAACTAGTAAACTTGTAGATCAGTAAAGATAGCAACTAGTAAACTAGTAGATCAGTAAAGATAGCAACTAGTAAACTAGTAGATCAGTAAAGATAGCAACTAGTAAACTAGTAGATCAGTAAAGATAGCAACTAGTAAACTAGTAGATCAGTAAAGATAGCAACTAGTAAACTTGTAGATCAGTAAAGATAGCAACTAGTAAACTAGTAGATCAGTAAAGATGCCAACTAGTAAACTAGTAGATCAGTAAAGATAGCAACTAGTAAACTAGTAGATCAGTAAAGATAGCAACTAGTAAACTAGTAGATCAGTAAAGATAGCAACTAGTAAACTTGTAGATCAGTAAAGATAGCAACTAGTAAACTAGTAGATCAGTAAAGATAGCAACTACTAAACTAGTAGATCAGTAAAGATAACAACTAGTAAACTAGTAGATCAGTAAAGATAGCAACTAGTAAACTTGTAGATCAGTAAAGATAGCAACTAGTAAACTAGTAGATCAGTAAAGATAGCAACTAGCAAACTAGTAGTTCAGTAAAGATTGCAACTAGTAAACTAGTAGATCAGTAAAGATAGCAACTAGTAAACTAGTAGATCAGTAAAGATAGCAACTGCTAAACTATTAGACCAGTTAAGATAGCAACTAGTATACTAATAGAGAAGTAAAGATAGCAACTAGTAAACTAGTAGATCAGTAAAGATAGCAACTAGTAAACTTGTAGATCAGTAAAGATGGCAACTAGTAAACTAGTAGATCAGTAAAGATAGCAACTAGTAAACTAGTAGATTAGTAAAGATAGCAACTAGTAAACTAGTCGATCAGTAAAGATAGCAATTAGTAAAAGGTAGATCAGTAAAGATAGCAACTAGTAAACTAGATCAGTAAAGATAACAACTAGTAAACTAGTAGATCAGAAAAGATAGCAACTAGTAAACTAGAAGAACAGTAAAAATAGCAACTAGTAAACTAGTAGATCAGTAAAGATAGCAACTAGTAAACTAGTAGATCAGTAAAGATAGCAACTTGTAAACTAGTAGATCAGTAAAGATAGCAACTAGCAAACTAGTAGATCAGTAAAGATAGCAACTAGTAAACTAGTAGATCAGTAAAGATAGCAACTAGTAAACTAGTAGATCAGTAAAGATAGCAACTAGTAAACTAGTAGATCAGTAAAGATAGCAACTAGTAAACTTGTAGATCAGTAAAGATAGCAACTAGTAAACTAGTAGATCAGTAAAGATAGCAACTAGTAAACTAGTAGATCAGTAAAGATAGCAACTAGTAAACTAGTAGACCAGTAAAGATAGCAACTAGTAAACTAGTAGATCAGTAAAGATTGCAACTAGCGAACAAGTAGATCAATAAAGATAGCAACTAGTAAACTTGTAGATCAGTAAAGATGGCAACTAGTAAACTAGTAGATCAGTAAAGATAACAACTAGTAAACGAGTAGATCAGTAAAGATAGCAACTAGTAAACTAGTAGATCAGTAAAGATTGCAATTAGTAAACTAGTAGATCAGTAAAGATAGCAACTAGTAAACTAGTAGATCAGTAAAGATAGCAACTAGTAAACTAGTAGATCAGTAAAGATAGCAACTAGTAAACTTGTAGATCAGTAAAGATAGCAACTAGTAAACTAGAAGATCAGTAAAGATAGCAACTAGTAAACTAGTATTTCAGTAAAGATAGCAACTAGTAAACTAGGAGATCAGTAAAGATAGCAACTAGTAAACTTGTAGATCAGTAAAGATAGCAACTTGTAAACTAGTAGATCAGTAAAGATAGCAACTAGTAAACTAGTAGATCAGTAAAGATAGCAACTAGTAAACTTGTAGATCAGTAAAGATAGCAACTAGTAAACTAGTAGATCAGTAAAGATAGCAACTAGTAAACTAGTAGATCAGTAAAGATGGCAACTAGTAAACTAGTAGATCAGTAAAGATAGCAACTAGTAAACTAGTAGATCAGTAAAGATAGCAACTAGTAAACTAGTAGATCAGTAAAGATAGCAACTAGTAAACTTGTAGATCAGTAAAGATAGCAACTGGTAAACTAGTAGATCTGTAATGAAAATAACTAGTAAACTTGTAGATCAGTAAAGATGGCAACTAGTAAACTAGTAGATCAGTAAAGATAGCAACTAGTAAACTAGTAGATCAGTAAAGATAGTAGCTAGTAAACTAGTAGATCAGTAAAGATAGCAACTAGTAAACTAGTAGATCAGTAAAGATAGCAACTAGTAAACAAGTAGATCAGTAAAGATAGCAACTAGTAAACTTGTAGATCAGTAAAGATAGCAACTAGTAAACTAGTAGATCAGTAAAGATAGCAACTAGTAAACTAGTAGATCAGTAAAGATAGCAACTAGTAAACTTGTAGATCAGTAATGATAGCAACTAGTAAACTTGCAGATCAGTAAAGATAGCAACTAGTAAACTAGTAGATCAGTAAAGATAGCAACTAGTAAACTAGTAGATCAGTAAAGATAGCAACTAGTAAACTTGTAGATCAGTAAAGATAGCAACTAGTAAACTAGTAGATCAGTAAAGATAGCAACTAGTAAACTAGTAGATCAGTAAAGATAGCAACTAGTAAACTAGTAGATCAGCAAAGATAGCAACTAGTATACTAGTAGATCAGTAAAGATAGCAACTAGTAAACTAGTAGATCAGTAAAGATAGCAACTAGTGAACTAGTAGATTAGTAAAGATAGCAACTAGTAAACTAGTAGATCAGTAAGGATAGCAACTAGTAAACAAGTAGATCAGTAAAGATAGCAACTAGTAAACTTGTAGATCAGTAAAGATAGCAACTAGTAAACTAGTAGATCAGTAAAGATAGCAACTATTAATCTAGTAGATCAGTAAAGATAGCAACCATCAGTAAAGATAGCAACTAGTAAAATTGTAGATCTGTAAAGATAGCAACTAGTAAACTAGTAGATCAGTAAAGATAGCAACTAGTAAACTAGTAGATCAGTAAAGATAGCAACTAGTAAACTAGTAGATCAGTAAAGATAGCAACTAGTAAACTAGTAGATCAGTAAAGATAGCAACTAGTAAACTAGTAGATCAGTAAAGATAGCAACTAGTAAACTAGTAGATCAGTAAAGATAGCAACTAGTAAACTAGTAGATCAGTAAAGATAGCAACTAGTAAACTAGTAGATCAGTAAAGATAGCAACTAGTAAACAAGTAGATCAGTAAAGATAGCAACTAGTAAACTTGTAGATCAGTAAAGATAGCAACTAGTAAACTAGTAGATCAGTAAAGATAGCAACTAGTAAACTAGTAGATCAGTAAAGATAGCAACTAGTAAACTTGTAGATCAGTAAAGATAGCAACTAGTAAACTTGTAGATCAGTAAAGATAGCAACTAGTAAACTAGTAGATCAGTAAAGATAGCAACTAGTAAACTAGTAGATCAGTAAAGATAGCAACTAGTAAACTTGTAGATCAGTAAAGATAGCAACTAGTAAACTAGTAGATCAGTAAAGATAGCAACTAGTAAACTAGTAGATCAGTAAAGATAGCAACTAGTAAACTAGTAGATCAGTAAAGATAGCAACTAGTAAACTAGTAGATCAGTAAAGATAGCAACTAGTAAACTAGTAGATCAGTAAAGATAGCAACTAGTAAACAAGTAGATCAGTAAAGATAGCAACTAGTAAACTTGCAGATCAGTAAAGATAGCAACTAGTAAACTAGTAGATCAGTAAAGATAGCAAGTAGTAAACTAGTAGATCAGTAAAGATAGCAACTAGTAAACTTGTAGATCAGTAATGATAGCAACTAGTAAACTAGTAGATCAGTAAAGATAGCAACTAGTAAACTAGTAGATCAGTAAAGATAGCAACTAGTAAACTAGTAGATCAGTAAAGATAGCAACTAGTAAACTTGTAGATCAGTAAAGATAGCAACTAGTAAACTAGTAGATCAGTAAAGATAGTAACTAGTAAACTAAGATCAGTAAAGAGAGCAACTAGTAAACTAGTAGTTCAGTAAAGATTGCAACTAGTAAACTAGTAGATCAGTAAAGATTGCAACTAGTAAACTAGTATATCAGTAAAGTAAAGATGGCAACTAGTAAACTAGTAGATCAGTAAAGATAACAACTAGTAAACGAGTAGATCAGTAAAGATAGCGACTAGTAAACTAGTAGATCAGTAAAGATTGCAATTAGTAAACTAGTAGATCAGTAAAGATAGCAACTAGTAAACTAGTAGATCAGTAAAGATAGCAACTAGTAAACTAGTAGATCAGTAAAGATAGCAACTAGTAAACTAGTAGATCAGTAAAGATAGCAACTAGTAAACTTTTAGATCAGTAAAGATAGCAACTAGTAAACTAGTAGATCAGTAAAGATAGCAACTAGTAAACTTGAAGATCAGTAAAGATAGCATCTAGTAAACTAGTAGATCAGTAAAGATAGCAACTAGTAAACTTGAAGATCAGTAAAGATAGCATCTAGTAAACTAGTAGATCAGTGAAGATAGCAACTAGTAAACTTGGAGATCAGTAAAGATAGCAACTAGTGAACTAGTAGATCAGTAAAGATAGCAACTAGTAATCTATTACATCAGTAAAGATAGCAACTGGTAAACTAGTAGATCAGCAAAGATTGCAACTAGTAAACTAGTAGATCAGAAGAGATAGCAACCAATAAACTTGCAGATCAGTAAAGATAGCAACTGGTAAACTAATAGATCAGTAAAGATAGCAACTAGTAAATTTGTAGATCAGTAAAGATGGCCACTAGTAAACTAGTAGATCAGTAAAGATAGCAACTAGAAAACTTGTAGATCAGTAAAGATAGCAACTAGTAAACTTGTAGATCAGTAAAGATAGCAACTAGTAAACTTGTAGATCAGTAAAGATAGCAACTAGTAAACTAGTAGATCAGTAAAGATAGCAACTAGTAAACTAGTAGATCAGTAAAGATAGCAACTAGTAAACTTGTAGATCAGTAAAGATAGCAACTAGTAAACTAGTAGATCAGTAAAGATAGCAACTAGTAAACTAGTAGATCAGTAAAGATAGCAACTAGTAAACTAGTAGATCAGTAAAGATAGCAACTAGTAAACTAGTAGATCAGTAAAGATACCAACTAGTAAACTAGGAGATCAGTAAAGATAGCAACTAGTAAACTAGTAGATCAGTAAAGATAGCAACTAGTAAATTTTAGATCAGTAAAGATAGCAACTAGTAAACTAGTAGATCAGTAAAGATAGCAACTAGTAAACTAGTAGATAAGTAAAGATAGCAACTAGTAAACTAGTAGATCAGTAAAGATAGCAAATAGTAAACTAGTAGATCAGTAAAGATAGCAACTAGTAAACTAGTAGATAAGTAAAGATAGCAACTAGTAAACTAGTAGATCAGTAAAGATAGCAAATAGTAAACTAGTAGATCAGTAAAGATAGCAACTAGTAAACTTGTAGATCAGTAAAGATAGCAACTAGTAAACTTGTAGATCAGTAAAGATAGATCAGTAAAGATAGCAACTAGTAAACTAGTAGATCAGTAAAGATAGTAACTAGTAAACTTGTTGATCAGTAAAGATAGCAATTTGTAAACTAGTAGATCGGTAAAGATAGCAACTAGAAAACTAGTAGATCACTAAAGAGAGCAACTAGTAAACTAGTAGATCAGTAAAGATAGCAACTAGTAAACTAGTAGATCAGTAAAGATAGCAACTAGTAAACTAGTAGATCAGTAAAGATAGCAACTAGTAAACTAGTAGATCAGTAAAGATAGCAACTAGTAAACTTGTAGATCAGTAAAGATAGCAACTAGTAAACTAGTAGATCAGTAAAGATAGCAACTAGTAAACTTGTAGATCAGTAAAGATAGCAACTAGTAAACTAGTAGATCAGTAAAGATAGCAACTAGTAAACTAGTAGATCAGTAAAGATAGCAACTAGTAAACTAGTAGATCAGTAAAGATAGCAACTAGTAAACTTGTAGATCAGTAAAGATAGCAACTAGTATGCTAGTAGAGCAGTAAAGGTAGCAACTAGTAAGCTAATAGATCAGTAATGATAACAACTAGTAAACTAGTAGATCACTAAAGATGGCAACTAGTAAGCTAGTAGATCAGTAAAGATAGCAACTAGTAAACTAGTAGATCAGTAAAGATAACAACTAGTAAACTAGTAGATCAGTAAAGATAGCAACTAGTAAACTAGTAGATCAGTAAAGATAGCAACTAGTAAACTTGTAGATCAGTAAAGATAGCAACTAGTAAACTTGTAGATCAGTAAAGATAGCAACTAGTAAACTAGTAGATCAGTAAAGATAGCAACTAGTAAACTAGTAGATCAGTAAAGATAGCAACTAGTAAACTAGTAGATCAGTAAAGATAGCAACTAGTAAACTAGTAGATCAGTAAAGATAGCAACTAGTAAACTAGTAGATCAGTAAAGATAGCAACTAGTAAACTTGTAGATCAGTAAAGATAGCAACTAGTAAACTAGTAGATCAGTAAAGATAGCAACTAGTAAACTAGTAGATCAGTAAAGATAGCAACTAGTAAACTAGTAGATCAGTAAAGATAGCAACTAGTAAACTAGTAGATCAGTAAAGATAGCAACTAGTAAACTAGTAGATCAGTAAAGATAGCAACTAGTAAACTTGTAGATCAGTAAAGATAGCAACTAGTAAACTAGTAGATCAGTAAAGATAGCAACTAGTAAACTTGTAGATCAGTAAAGATAGCAACTAGTAAACTAGTAGATCAGTAAAGATAGCAACTAGTAAACTAGTAGATCAGTAAAGATAGCAACTAGTAAACTAGTAGATCAGTGAAGATAGCAACTAGTAAACAAGTAGACCAGTAAAGATAGCAACTAGTAAGCTAGTAGATCAATAAAGATAGTAAAGATAGCAACTAGTAAACTAGTAGATCAGTAAAGATAGCAACTAGTAAACTAGTAGATCAGTAAAGATAGCAACTAGTAAACTTGTAGATCAGTAAAGATAGCAACTAGTAAACTAGTAGATCAGTAAAGATAGCAACTAGTAAACTAGTAGATCAGAAAAGATTGCAACTAGTAAATTAGTAGAACAGCAAAGATAACAACTAGTAAACTAGTAGATCAGTAAAGATAGGAACTGGCAAACTAGTAGATCAGCAAAGATTGCATCTAGAAACTAGTAGATCAGTAAAGATAGCAACCAATAAACTTGTAGATCAGTAAAGATACCAACTGGTAAACTTGCAGATCAGTAATGATAGCAACTAGTAAACTTGCAGACCAGTAAAGATGGCAACTAGTAAACTTGTAGATCAGTAAAGATAGCAACTAGTAAACTTTTAGAACAGTAAAGATAGCAACTAGTAAACTTTTAGATCAGTAAAGATAGCAACTAGTAAACTAGTAGATCAGTAAAGATAGCAACTAGTAAACTATTAGATCAGTTAAGATAGCAACTAGTAAACTAGTAGATAAGTAAAGATAGCAACTAGTAAACTAGTAGATCAGTAAAGATAGCAACTAGTAAACTTGTAGATCAGTAAAGATTGCAACAAGTAAACTAGTAGATCAGTAAAGATAGCAACTAGTAAACTAGTAGACCAGTAAAGACAGCAACTAGTAAACTAGTACATCAGTAAAGATAGCAACTAGTAAACTAGTAGATCAGTAAAGATAGCAACTAGTAAACTTGTAGATCAGTAAAGATAGCAACTAGTTAACTAGTAGATCAGTAAAGATAGCAACTAGTAAACTAGTAGATCAGTAAAGATAGCAACTAGTAAACTAGTAGATCAGTAAAGATAGCAACTAGTAAACTTGTAGATCAGTAAAGATAGCAACTAGTAAACTAGTAGATCAGTAAAGATAGCAACTAGTAAACTAGTAGATCAGTAAAGATAGCAACTAGTAAACTAGTAGATCAGTAAAGATAGCAACTAGTAAACTAGTAGATCAGTAAAGATAGCAACTAGTAAACTAGTAGATCAGTAAAGATAGCAACTAGTAAACTAGTAGATAAGTAAAGATAGCAACTAGTAAACTAGTAGATCAGTAAAGATAGCAACTAGAAAACTTGTAGATCAGTAATGATAGCAACTAGTAAACTAGTAGATCAGTAAAGATAGCAACTAGTAAACTAGTAGATCAGTAAAGATAGCAACTATTAAACTATTAGATCAGTAAAGATAGCAACTAGTAAACTAGTAGATCAGTAAAGATAGCAACTAGTAAACTAGTAGATCAGTAAAGATAGCAACTAGTAAACTAGTAGATCAGTAAAGATAGCAACTAGTAAACTAGTAGATCAGTAAAGATAGCAACTAGTAAACAAGTAGATCAGTAAAGATAGCAACTAGTAAACTTGTAGATCAGTAAAGATAGCAACTAGTAAACTAGTAGATCAGTAAAGATAGCAACTAGTAAACTTGTAGATCAGTAAAGATAGCAACTAGTAAACTAGTAGATCAGTAAAGATAGCAACTAGTAAACTAGTAGATCAGTAAAGATAGCAACTAGTAAACTAGTAGATCAGTAAAGATAACAACTAGTAAACGAGTAGATCAGTAAAGATAGCAACTAGTAAACTAGTAGATCAGTAAAGATTGCAATTAGTAAACTAGTAGATCAGTAAAGATAGCAACTAGTAAACTAGTAGATCAGTAAAGATAGCAACTAGTAAACTAGTAGATCAGTAAAGATAGCAACTAGTAAACTTGGAGATCAGTAAATACAGCAACTAGTAAACTAGTAGATCAGTAAAGATAATAACTAGCAAACTAGTAGATCAGTAAAGATAGCAACTAGTAAACTTGAAGATCAGTAAAGATAGCAACTAGTAAACTAATACATCAGTAAAGATAGCAACTAGTAATCTAGTAGATCAGAAAAGATAGCAACTAGTAAATTAGTAGATCATTAAAGATAGCAACTAGACAACCAGTAGATCAGTAAACATAGCAACTAGTAAACTAGTAGATCAGTAAAGATAGCAACTAGAAAACTAGTAGATCAGTAAAGATAGCAACTAGTAAACTAGTAGATCAGTAAAGATAGCAACTAGTAAACTTGTAGATCAGTAAAGATAGCAACTAGTAAACTTGTAGATCAGTAAAGATAGCAACTAGTAAACTAGTAGATCAGTAAAGATAGCAACTAGTAAACTTGTAGATCAGTAAAGATAGCAACTAGTAAACTAGTAGATCAGTAAAGATAGCAACTAGTAAACTTGTAGATCAGTAAAGATAGCAACTAGTAAACTAGTAGATCAGTAAAGATAGCAACTAGTAAACTAGTAGATCAGTAAAGATAGCAACTAGTAAACTAGTAGATCAGTAAAGATAGCAACTAGTAAACTTGTAGATCAGTAAAGATAGCAACTAGTAAACTAGTAGATCAGTAAAGATAGCAACTAGTAAACTAGTAGATCAGTAAAGATAGCAACTAGTAAACTAGTAGATCAGTAAAGATAGCAACTAGTAAACTAGTAGATCAGTAAAGATAGCAACTAGAAAACTAGTAGATCAGTAAAGATAGCAACTAGTAAACTAGTAGATCAGTAAAGATAGCATCTAGTAAACTAGTAGATCAGTAAAGATAGAAACTAGCAAACTAGTAGATCAGTAAAGATAGCAACTAGTAAACTTGTAGATCAGTAAAGATAGCATCTAGTAAACTAGTAGATCAGTAAAGATAGAAATTAGTAAACTAGTAGATCAGTAAAGATAGCAACTAGTTAACTAGTAGATCAGTAAAGATAGCAACTAGTAAACTAGTAGATCAGTAAAGATAGAAACTAGTAAACTAGTAGATCAGTAAAGATAGCAACTAGTAAACTAGTAGATCAGTAAAGATAGCAACTAGTAAACTTGTAGATCAGTAAAGATAGCAACTAGTAAACTAGTAGATCAGTAAAGATAGCAACTAGTAAACTAGTAGATCAGTAAAGATAGCAACTAGTAAACTAGTAGATCAGTAAAGATAGCAACTAGTAAACTAGTAGATCAGTAAATATAGCAACTAGCAAACTAGTAGATCAGTAAAGATAGCAACTAGTAAACTAGTAGATCAGTAAAGATAGCAACTAGCAAATTAGTAGATCAGTAAAGATAGCAACTAGTAAACTAGAAGATCAGTAAAGATAGCAACTAGTAAACTAGTAGATCAGTAAAGATAGCAACTAGTAAACTAGTAGATCAGTAAAGATAGCAACTAGTAAACTAGTAGATCAGTAAAGATAGCAACTAGTAAACTTGTAGATCAGTAAAGATAGCAACTAGTAAACTAGTAGATCAGTAAAGATAGCAACTAGTAAACTAGTAGATCAGTAAAGATAGCAACTAGTAAACTTGTAGATCAGTAAAGATAGCAACTAGTAAACTTGTAGATCAGTAAAGATAGCAACTAGTAAACTTGTAGATCAGTAAAGATAGCAACTAGTAAACTAGTAGATCAGTAAAGATAGCAACTAGTAAACTAGTAGATCAGTAAAGATAGCAACTAGTAAACTAGTAGATCAGTAAAGATAGCAACTAGTAAACTAGTAGATCAGTAAAGATAGCAACTAGTAAACTAGTAGATCAGTAAAGATAGCAACTAGTAAACTTGTAGATCAGTAAAGATAGCAACTAGTAAACTAGTAGATCAGTAAAGATAGCAACTAGTAAACTAGTAGATCAGTAAAGATAGCAACTAGTAAACTAGTAGATCAGTAAAGATAGCAACTAGTAAACTAGTAGATCAGTAAAGATAGCAACTAGTAAAATAGTAGATCAGTAAAGATAGCAACTAGTAAACTTGTAGATCAGTAAAGATAGCAACTAGTAAACTTGTAGATCAGTAAAGATAGCAACTAGTAAACTAGTAGATCAGTAAAGATAGCAACTAGTAAACTAGTAGATCAGTAAAGATAGCAACTAGTAAACTAGTAGATCAGTAAAGATAGCAACTAGTAAACTAGTAGATCAGTAAAGATAGCAACTAGTAAACTAGCAGATCAGTAAAGATAGCAACTAGTAAACTAGTAGATCAGTAAAGATAGCAACTAGTAAACTAGTAGATCAGTAAAGATAGCAACTAGTAAACTAGTAGATCAGTAAAGATAGCAACTAGTAAACTAGTAGATCAGTAAAGATAGCAACTAGTAAACTAGTAGATCAGTAAAGATAGCAACTAGTAAACTTGTAGATCAGTAAAGATAGCAACTAGTAAACTAGCAGATCAGTAAAGATAGCAAATAGTAAACTAGTAGATCAGTAAAGAAGGCAACTAGTAAACTTGTAGATCAGTAAAGATAGCAACTAGTAAACTTGTAGATCAGTAATAATAGCAACTAGTTAACTAGTAGATCAGTAAAGATAGCAACTAGTAAACTAGAAGATCAGTAAAGATAGCAACTAGTAAACTAGTAGATCAGTAAAGATAGCAACTAGTAAACTAGAAGATCAGTAAAGATAGCAACTAGTAAACTTGTAGATCAGTAAAGATAGCAACTTGTAAACTAGTAGATCAGTAAAGATAGCAACTAGCAAACTAGTAGATCAGTAAAGATAGCAACTAGTAAACTAGTAGACCAGCAAAGACAGCAACTAGTAAACTAGCACATCAGTAAAGATAGCAACTAGTAAACTAGTAGATTAGTAAAGATAGCAACTAGTAAACTGTAGATCAGTAAAGATAGCAACTAGTAAACTAGTAGATCAGTAAAGATAGCAACTAGTAAACTAGTAGATCAGTAAAGATAGCAACTAGTAAACTTGTAGATCAGTAAAGATAGCAACTAGTAAACTAGTAGATCAGTAAAGATAGCAACTAGCAAACTAGTAGATCAGTAAAGATAGCAACTAGTAAACTAGTAGATCAGTAAAGATAGCAACTAGTAAACTAGTAGATCAGTAAAGATAGCAACTAGTAAACTTGTAGATCAGTAAAGATAGCAACTAGTAAACTAGTAGATCAGTAAAGATAGCAACTAGTAAACTAGTAGATCAGTAAAGATTGCAACTAGTAAACTAGTAGATCAGTAAAGATAGCAACTAGTAAACTTGTAGATCAGTAAAAATAGCAACTAGCAAACTTGTAGATCAGTAAAGATAGCAACTAGTAAACTAGTAGATCAGTAAAGATAGCAACTAGTAAACTAGTAGATCAGTAAAGATAGCAACTAGTAAACTAGTAGATCAGTAAAGATAGCAACTAGTAAACTAGTAGATCAGTAAAGATAGCAACTAGTAAACTAGTAGATCAGTAAAGATAGCAACTAGTAAACTTGTAGATCAGTAAAGATAGCAACTAGTAAACTTGTAGATCAGTAAAGATAGCAACTAGTAAACTAGTAGATCAGTAAAGATAGCAACTAGTAAACTAGTAGATCAGTAAAGATAGCAACTAGTAAACTAGTAGATCAGTAAAGATAGCAACTAGTAAACTAGTAGATCAGTAAAGATAGCAACTAGTAAACTAGTAGATCAGTAAAGATAGCAACTAGTAAACTTGTAGATCAGTAAAGATAGCAACTACTAAACTAGTAGATCAGTAAAGATAGCAACTAGTAAACTAGTAGATCAGTAAAGATAGCAACTAGTAAACTAGTAGATCAGTAAAGATAGCAACTAGTAAACTAGTAGATCAGTAAAGATAGCAACTAGTAAACTAGTAGATCAGTAAAGATAGCAACTAGTAAACTAGTAGATCAGTAAAGATAGCAACTAGTAAACTTGTAGATCAGTAAAGATAGCAACTAGTAAACTTGTAGATCAGTAAAGATAGCAACTAGTAAACTAGTAGATCAGTAAAGATAGCAACTAGTAAACTAGTAGATCAGTAAAGATAGCAACTAGTAAACTTGTAGATCAGTAAAGATAGCAACTAGTAAACTAGTAGATCAGTAAAGATAGCAACTAGTAAACTAGTAGATCAGTAAAGATAGCAACTAGTAAACTAGTAGATCAGTAAAGATAGCAACTAGTAAACTAGTAGATCAGTAAAGATAGCAACTAGTAAACTTGTAGATCAGTAAAGATAGCAACTAGTAAACTAGTAGATCAGTAAAGATAGCAACTAGTAAACTAGTAGATCAGTAAAGATAGCAACTACTAAACTAGTAGATCAGTAAAGATAGCAACTAGTAAACTAGTAGATCAGTAAAGATAGCAACTAGTAAACTAGTAGATCAGTAAAGATAGCAACTAGTAAACTTGTAGATCAGTAAAGATAGCAACTAGTAAACTAGTAGATCAGTAAAGATAGCAACTAGTAAACTTGTAGATCAGTAAAGATAGCAACTAGTAAACTAGTAGATCAGTAAAGATAGCAACTAGTAAACTAGTAGATCAGTAGATAGCAACTAGTAAACTAGTAGATCAGAAAAGATAGCAACTAGTAAACTAGTAGATCAGTGAAGATAGCAACTAGTAAACTAGTAGATCAGTAAAGATAGCAACTAGTAAACTAGTAGATCAGTAAAGATAGCAACTAGTAAACTAGTAGATCAGTAAACATAGCAACTAGTAAACTAGTAGATAAGTAAAGATAGCAACTAGTAAACTTTTAGTTCAGTAAAGATAGCAACTAGTAAACTAGTAGATCAGTAAACATAGCAACTAGTAAACTAGTAGATAAGTAAAGATAGCAACTAGTAAACTAGTAGATCAGTAAAGATAGCAACTAGTAAACTTGTAGATCAGTAAAGATAGCAACTAGTAAACTAGTAGATCAGTAAAGATAGCAACTAGTAAACTTGTAGATCAGTAAAGATAGCAACTAGTAAACTTGTAGATCAGTAAAGATAGCAACTAGTAAACTAGTAGATCAGTAAAGATAGCAACTAGTAAACTAGTAGATCAGTAAAGATAGCAACTAGTAAACTAGTAGATCAGTAAAGATAGCAACTAGTAAACTTGTAGATCAGTAAAGATAGCAACTAGTTAACTAGTAGATCAGAAAAGATCGCAACTAGTAAACTAGTAAATCAGTAAAGATAGCAACTAGTAAACTAGTAGATCAGTAAAGATAGCAACTAGTAAACTTGAAGATCAGTAAAGATAGCAACTAGTAAACTTGTAGATCAGTAAAGATAGCAACTAGTAAACTAGTAGATCAGTAAAGATAGCAACTAGTAAACTAGTAGATCAGTAAAGATAGCAACTAGTAAACTAGTAGATCAGTAATGATAACAACTAGTAAACTAGTAGATCAGTAAAGATAGCAACTAGTAAACTAGTAGATCAGTAAAGATAGCAACTAGTAAACTAGTAGATCAGCAAAGATAGCAACTAGTAAACTAGTAGATCAGTAATGATAACAACTAGTAAACTAGTAGATCAGTAAAGATAGCAACTAGTAATCTAGTAGATCAGAAAAGATAGCAACTAGTAAATTAGTAGATCAGCAAAGATAGCAACTAGTAAACAAGTAGATCAGTAAAGATAGCAACTGGTAAACTAGTTGATCAGCAAAGATTGCAACTAGTAAACTAGTAGATCAGTAAAGATAGCAACCAATAATCTTGTAGATCAGTAAAGATAGCAGCTGGTAAACTAGTAGATCAGTAATGATAGCAACTAGTAAACTTGTAGATCAGTAAAGATGGCAACTAGTAAACTAGTAGATCAGTAAAGATAGCAACTAGTAAACTAGTAGATTAGTAAAGATAGCAACTAGTAAACTAGTAGATCAGTAAAGATAGCAATTAGTAAAAAGTAGATCAGTAAAGATAGCAACTAGTAAACTAGTAGATCAGTAAAGATAGCAACTAGTAAACTTGTAGATCAGTAAAGATAGCAACTAGTAAACTTAGAGATCAGTAAAAACAGCAACTAGTAAACTAGTAGATCAGTAAAGATAATAACTAGCAAACTAGTAGATCAGTAAAGATAACAACTAGTAAACTTGTAGATCAGTAAAGATAGCAACTAGTAAACTAATAGACCAGTAAAGATAGCAACTAGTAATCTAGTAGACCAGAAAAGATAGCAAATAGTAAATTAGTAGATCAGCAAAGATAACAACTAGTAAACTAGTAGATCAGTAAAGAAAGCAACAGGTAAACTAGTAGATCAGCAAAGATTGCAACTAGTAAACTATTAGATCAGTAAAGATAGAAACCAATAAACTAGTAGATCAGTAAAGATAGCAACTAGTAAACTTGTAGATCAGTAAAAATAGCAACTAGCAAACTTGTAGATCAGTAAAGATAGCAACTAGTAAACTTGTAGATCAGTAAAGATAGCAACTAGTAAACTAGTTTACCTGGAGTTTACCTGGAGAGAGTTCCGGGGGTCAACGCCCCCGCGGCCCGGTCTGAGACCAGGCCTCCTGGTGGATCAGAGCCTGATCAACCAGGCTGTTGCTGCTGGCTGCACGCAAACCAACATACGAGCCACAGCCCGGTTGATCCGGAACTGACTTTAGGTGCTTGTCCAGTGCCAGCTTGAAGACTGCCAGGGGTCTGTTGGTAATCCCCCTTATGTGTGCTGGGAGGCAGTTGAACAGTCTCGGGCCCCTGACACTTATTGTATGGTCTCTCAACGTGCTAGTGACACCCCTGCTTTTCATTGGGGGGATGGTGCATCGTCTGCCAAGTCTTTTGCTTTCGTAGTGGGTGATTTTCGTGTGCAAGTTCGGTACTAGTCCCTCTAGGATTTTCCAGGTGTATATAATCATGTATCTCTCCCTCCTGCGTTCCAGGGAATACAGGTTTAGGAACCTCAAGCACTCCCAATAATTGAGGTGTTTTATCTCCGTTATGCGCGCCGTGAAAGTTCTCTGTACATTTTCTAGGTCGGCAATTTCACCTGCCTTGAAAGGTGCTGTTAGTGTGCAGCAATATTCCAGCCTAGATAGAACAAGTGACCTGAAGAGTGTCATCATGGGCTTGGCCTCCCTAGTTTTGAAGGTTCTCATTATCCATCCTGTCATTTTTCTAGCAGATGGGATTGATACAATGTTATGGTCCTTGAAGGTGAGATCCTCCGACATGATCACTCCCAGGTCTTTGACGTTGGTGTTTCGCTCTATTTTGTGGCCAGAATTTGTTTTGTACTCTGATGAAGATTTAATTTCCTCATGTTTACCATATCTGAGTAATTGAAATTTCTCATCGTTGAACTTCATATTGTTTTCTGCAGCCCACTGAAAGATTTGGTTGATGTCTGCCTGGAGCTTTGCAGTGTCTGCAATGGAAGACACTGTCATGCAGATTCGGGTGTCATCTGCAAAGGAAGACACGGTGCTGTGGCTGACATCCTTGTCTATGTCGGATATAAGGATGAGGAACAAGATGGGAGCGAGTACTGTGCCTTGTGGAACAGAGCTTTTCACCGTAGCTGCCTCGGACTTTACTCTGTTGACGACTACTCTCTGTGTTCTGTTAGTGAGGAAATTATAGATCCATCGACCGACTTTTCCTGTTATTCCTTTAGCACGCATTTTGTGCGCTATTACGCCATGGTCACACTTGTCGAAGGCTTTTGCAAAGTCTGTATATATTACATCTGCATTCTTTTTGTCTTCTAGTGCATTTAGGACCTTGTCGTAGTGGTCCAATAGTTGAGACAGACAGGAGCGACCTGTTCTAAACCCATGTTGCCCTGGGTTGTGTAACTGATGGGTTTCTAGATGCGTGGTGATCTTGCTTCTTAGGACCCTTTCAAAGATTTTTATGATATGGGATGTTAGTGCTATTGGTCTGTAGTTCTTTGCTGTTGCTTTACTGCCCCCTTTGTGGAGTGGGGCTATGTCTGTTGTTTTTAGTAACTGTGGGACGACCCCCGTGTCCATGCTCCCTCTCCATAGGATGGAAAAGGCTCGTGATAGGGGCTTCTTGCAGTTCTTGATGAACACAGAGTTCCATGAGTCTGGCCCTGGGGCAGAGTGCATGGGCATGTCATTTATCGCCTGTTCGAAGTCATTTGGCGTCAGGATAACATCGGATAGGCTTGTGTTAATCAAATTTTGTGGCTCTCTCATAAAAAATTCATTTTGATCTTCGACTCTCAGTCTGGTTAGCGGCTTGCTAAAAACTGAGTCATATTGGGACTTGAGTAGCTCACTCATTTCCTTGTTGTCATCTGTGTAGGACCCATCTTGTTTAAGTAGGGGCCCAATACTGGACGTTGTTCTCGATTTTGATTTGGCATAGGAGAAGAAATACTTTGGGTTTCTTTCGATTTCATTTATGGCTTTTAGTTCTTCCCGCGATTCCTGACTCCTAAAGGATTCTTTTAGCTTAAGTTCGATGCTTGCTATTTCTCTGACCAGTGTCTCCCTACGCATTTCAGATATATTGACCTCTTTTAGCCGCTCTGTTATTCTTTTCCGTCGCCTGTAAAGGGAGCGCCTGTCTCTTTCTGTTTTACATCTACTCCTCCTTTTTCTTAGAGGAATAAGCCTTGTGCATACATCGAGTGCTACCGAGTTAATCTGTTCTAGGCATAAGTTGGGGTCTGTGTTGCTTAGTATATCTTCCCAGCTTATATCGGTTAGGACTTGGTTTACTTGGTCCCACTTTATGTTTTTGTTATTGAAGTTGAATTTGGTGAATGCTCCCTCGTGACTAATCTCATTATGTCGGTCTGGGGCTCCGCGCATACATGACTGAACCTCAATTATGTTGTGATCTGAGTATATTGTTTTTGATATGGTGATATTTCTTATCAGATCATCATTGTTAGTGAAGATGAGGTCTAGTGTATTCTCCAGTCTAGTAGGCTCTATTATTTGCTGGTTTAAATTGAATTTTGTGCAGAGATTTAAAAGCTCGCGTGAGTGTGAGTTTTCATCAGAGCTGCCTCCTGGTGTTATTACTGCAACAATATTATTTGCTATATTCCTCCATTTTAGGTGCCTTAAGTTGAAATCCCCCAGGAGCAAGATGTTGGGTGCAGGAGCTGGAAGGTTTTCCAGACAGTGGTCAATTTTTAACAGCTGTTCCTGGAATTGCTGGGATGTTGCATCCGGAGGCTTGTAGACTATCACAATGACTAGGTTTTGGTTCTCGACCTTTACTGCCAAAACTTCCACTACATCATTTGAGGCATTTAGCAGTTCTGTGCAAACAAGTGACTCTGCAATGTACAGGCCAACCCCCCCCTTTTGCCTGTTCACTCTGTTACATCTGTATAGGTTGTAACCTGGGATCCATATTTCGTTGTCCAAGTGATCCTTTATGTGGGTCTCAGTGAAAGCCGCGAACATTGCCTTTGCCTCTGCAAGCAGTCCACGGATGAGAGGTATTTTGTTGTTTGTTGCTGGCTTTTGACCCTGTATATTTGCAAAGAAGAATGTTATCGGACTGGTGGTATTGTTGGTACTGGGGGGGGATTTTTTTTCCGGCATTAGTATCTGTATCTGTTGGTTTGGAGTGGAGGCCATCGACTGTGGTTCCACTCCAGGAATGACTGGATTTGGTGTACGATTTCTGCCATTTCCTGCCAGTTTTTTTTCCTTCCTGGCACTAAAAAACCTCTCCCTCTTGAGTGGCTGTGGCTACCCAGGTTTTCCCATGGCCTGGATGTTTTGTATCTTTTCGTCCCCTTTAGATGGTATGCCTGGCAATTTAAGTTATAGCACAGTCTTTTCTGTACTGAAGAGGTACACAGTTCAGGGTGAAAAAGCTTACAGGAAGGGAGTTTGCATTTTCCTGTTGTCATATGGGCATGGCATTTCCCAGGGTGGTCATAGTTGCACGTCCCATCTGTTTTTCCAGATTTCCCATGCCAGCAGATACCGAGTGCATAGTATGTGCACAGGCTTGGTTTCCGTTTGCCTTGGGTTTCTGTGACTGTATTCCCTGTTGGTGCATGTTTCCCTGTCTTACTTCTATCCTCCCTAGCACCAACAATGGAGCTCCCACCATTTGTTTTTGGTAATATATCCTCACTATTGCTAGTGGAGTCCTCTTGTTTGCTATTTCCTGCGGTATTTCTAGTTTGCAATATTGGTTTTATCTTATCTTTGACTACACTTGTTTCCCTACTATGGCTCCTGTCCCCTATGAGGTCATTCATATGTATTCCTTCCTGCGTATAATTCCCGACTACCTGGACAAAATCTCCAGCTTCACCATTACTGTCTCCCAGGACAGCCTCTCCAGCTTCCCCATTACTGTCTCCCAGGACAGCATCTCCAGCTTCACCATTACTGTCTCCCAGGACAGCACCTCCAGCTTCACCATTACTGTCTCCCAGGACAGCACCTCCAGCTTCCCCATTACTGTCTCCCAGGACAGCACTATCAGCCCCCCATTTACTGACTACCAGGACATCATCTCCAGCCTTACAGTTTCTGACTACATGGCCAGTATCAAGGGCAGTACCATACAGCCCGGACTTTTTATGTTCCCATCTGTTGTAGAAAGCTTCCAGGTTTTCTATGAAAGCAGCTTTGATGTTGACCTCTTTTAACACCCTTGTGATTTTAGTCCACAGATTTATCTCATTTGGGCATACCCAAAAACACTTCCCTGTTTTAATACTGCTTGTAGCTAGTTCTTGGATATCTGCACAAGGGGCGTGACACCAATTTCCACAGAAATGACAATTTATGCATGTGGAAGCCCGTTTGTTTGACTGACCACAGACTACACACAGCTTCATAATGATTTGAATGGTTGATTTACTGCAATTCTACTAGCAACCTCTTGAATATTCTATTAATAACCTGCTAGGTGGTGCACAACGAAACCGTTTGAAACCAGTCCAGGGTTCGGACCAGTCAAGGGTTCGGACCAGTCAAGGGTTCGGACCAGTCTATCTGATCTGATCAGTGGGTCACTTATTTAAACCATACTGGTCGGTGATTTGAGCTAACACATGAAGGATCTACTGGAAATTATCTATCCGAGTAATATGTGATTTGATTGATACAAAAGTATAACTTGCGTGTTGAAGAGCCGGTGACTGCTGGCACTCCTACAATGACGAACGGTCGAGCCTCCACCTTTGCTTATCAATCGCTGTATCTAGCTTCTCTATTTTTTTTTTTTTTTTTCCGTCTCCACCACAATAAATGCTATATTATCACTATAGTTGACTAGTGCAAATTTTGGAGGAAGGGCGCTTTTTCTGTAGTAATAATTGCTTCTCGTTGTGTATATTGCGACCGCTGGTAACTACAGGTTATATGAAATTCACAGTAACGTCTCGTATTTCAAGAAAAAGAAACTAATGAAAGTCACTCCACTCCACTAAACTAGTAGATCAGTAAAGATAGAAACTAGAAAACTAGTAGATCAGTAAAGATAGCAACTAGTAAACTTGTAGATCAGTAAAGATAGAAACTAGAAAACTAGTAGATCAGTAAAGATAGCAACTAGTAAACTAGTAGATCAGTAAAGATAGCAACTAGTAAACTAGTAGATCAGTAAAGATTGCAACTAGTAAACTAGTAGATCAGTAAAGATAGCAACTAGTAAACTGGTAGATCAGTAAAGATAGCAACTATCAAAGTAGTAGATCAGCAAAGATAGCAACTAGTAAACTAGTAGATCAGTAAAGATAGCAACTAGAAAACTTGTAGATCATTAAAGATAGCAACTAGTAAACTAGTTGATCAGTAAAAATAGCAACTAGTAAACTAGTAGATCAATAAAGAAAGCATCTAGTAAACAAGTAGATCAGTAAAGATAGCAACTAGTAAACTAGTAGATCAGTAAAGATAGCATCTAATAAACTAGTAGATCAGTAAAGATGGCAACTAGTAAACTAGTAGATCAGTAAAGATAGCAACTAGTAAACTAGTAGATCAGTAAAGATAGCAACTAGTAAACTTGTAGATCAGTAAAGATAGCAACTAGTAAACTAGTAGATCAGTAAAGATAGCAACTAGTAAACTAGTAGATCAGTAAAGACAGCAACTAGTAAACTTGTAGATCAGTAAAGATAGCTACTAGTAAACTAGTAGATCAGTAAAGATAATAACTAGCAAACTAGTAGATCAGTAAAGATAGCAACTAGTAAACTTGTAGATCAGTAAAGATAGCAACTAGTAAACTAGTAGATCAGTAAAGATAGCAACTAGTAAACTAGCAAACTTGTAGATCAGTAAAGATAGCAACTAGTAAACAAGTAGATCAGTAAAGATAGCAACTAGTAAACTAGTAGACCAGTAAAGATAGCAACTAGTAAACTAGTAGATCAGTAAAGATTGCAACTAGAGATCAGAAAGACAGCAACTAGTAAACTTGTAGATCACTAAAGATAGCAACTAGTAAACTAGTAGATCAGTAAAGATAGCAACTAGTAAACTTGTAGATCAGTAAAGATAGCAACTAGTAAACTAGTAGATCAGTAAAGATAGCAACTAGTAAACTAGTAGATCAGTAAAGATAGCAACTAGTAAACTAGTAGATCAGTAAAGATAGCAACTAGTAAACTAGTAGATCAGTAAAGATAGCAACTAGTAAACTTGTATATCAGTAAAGATAGCAACTAGTGAACTAGTAGATCAGTAAAGATAGCATTGAGTAAACTTATAGATCAGTAAAGATAGCAACTAGTAAACTAGTAGATCAGTAAAGATAGCAACTAGTAAACTTGTAGATCAGTAAAGATAGCAACTAGTAAACTAGTAGATCAGTAAAGATAGCAACTAGTAAACTAGTAGATCAGTAAAGATAGCAACTAGTAAACTAGTAGATCAGTAAAGATAGCAACTAGTAAACTAGTAGATCAGTAAAGATAGCAACTAGTAAACTAGTAGATCAGCAAAGATAGCAACTAGTAAACTAGTAGATCAGTAAAGATAGCAACTAGTAAACTATTAGATCAGTAAAGATAGCAACTAGTAAACTAGTAGATCAGAAAAGATAGCAAGCAATAAACTTGTAGATCAGTAAAGATAGCAACTGGTAAACTAATAGGTCAGTAAAATACCAACTAGTAAACTAATAGATCAGTAAAAATAGCAACTAGTAAACTTGTAGATCAGTAAAGATAGCAACTAGTAAACTTGTAGATCAGTAAAGATAGCAACTAGTAAACTAGTAAACTTGTAGATCAGTAAAGATAGCAACTAGTAAACTTGTAGATCAGTAAAGATAGCAACTAGTAAACTAGTAGATCAGTAAAGATAGCAACTAGAAAACTAGTAGATCAGTAAACATAGCAACTAGTAAACTTGTAGATCAGTAAAGATAGCAACTAGTAAACTAGTAGATCAGTAAAGATAGCAACTAGTAAACTAGTAGATCAGTAAAGATAGCAACTAGTAAACTAGTAGATCAGTAAAGATAGCAACTAGTAAACTAGTAGATCAGTAAAGATAGCAACTAGTAAACTAGTAGATCAGTAAAGATAGCATCTAGTAAACTAGTAGATCAGTAAAGATAGCAACTAGTAAACTAGTAGATCAGTAAAGATAGCAACTAGTAAACTTGTAGATCAGTAAAGATAGCAACTAGTAAACTAGTAGATCAGTAAAGATAGCAACTAGTAAACTAGTAGATCAGTAAAGATAGCAACTAGTAAACTTGTAGATCAGTAAAGATAGCAACTAGTAAACTAGTAGATCAGTAAAGATAGCAACTAGTAAACTTGTAGATCAGTAAAGATAGCAACTAGTAAACTAGTAGATCAGTAAAGATAGCAACTAGTAAACTAATAGATCAGTAAAGTAAAGATAGCTACTAGTAAACTAGTATATCATTAAAGATAGCAACTAGTTAACTAGTAGATCAGTAAAGGTAGCAACTAGTAAATTAGTAGAACAGTAAAGATGGCAACTAGTAAACTAGTAGATCAGTAAAGATAGCAACTAGTTAACTAGTAGATCAGTAAAGATAGCAACTAGTAAACTAGTAGATCAGTAAAGATAGCAACTAGTAAACTAGTAGATCAGTAAAGATAGCAACTAGTAAACTTGTAGATCAGTAAAGATAGAGTAAACTAGTAGATCAGTAAAGATAGCAACTAGTAAACAAGATCAGTAAAGATAGCTAGTAAACTAGTAGATCATTAAAGATAGCAATTAGTAAACTTGTAGATCAGTAAAGATAGCAACTAGTAAATCAGTAGATCAGTAAAGATAGCAACTAGTAGCCTTGTAGATCAGTAAAGATAGCAACTAGTGAACTAGTAGATCTGTAGATAGCAACTAGTAAACTAATAGATCAGTAAAGATAGCAACTAGTAAACTAGATAGCAACTAGTAAACTTGTAGATCAGTAAAGATAGCAACTAGTAAACTAGTAGATCAGTAAAGATAGCAACTAGTAAACTTGTAGATCAGTAAAGATAGCAACTAGTAAACTAGTAGATCAGTAAAGATGGCAACTAGTAAATTTGTAGATCAGTAAAGATAGCAACTAGTAAACTAGTAGATCAGTAAAGATAGCAACTAGTAATTTTGTATGTCAGTAAAGATAGCAACTAGTAAACTAGTAGATCAGTAAAGATAGCATCTAGTAAACTTGTAGATCAGTGAAGATAGCAACTAGTAAACTAGTAGATCAGTGAAGATAGCAACTAGTAACCTTGTAGATCAGTAAAGATAGCAACTAGTAAACTAGTAGATCAGTAAAGATAGCAACTAGTAAACTAGTAGATCAGTAAAGATAGCAACTAGTAAACTAGTAGATCAGTAAAGATAGCAACTAGTAAACTAGTAGATCAGTAAAGATAGCAACTAGTAAACTTGTAGATCAGTAAAGATAGCAACTAGTAAACTAGTAGATCAGTAGATCAGTAAAAATCAGCAACTAGTAAACTAGTAGATCAGTGAAGATAGCAACTAGTAAACTAGTAGATCAGTAAAGATAGCAACTAGTAACCTTGTAGATCAGTAAAGATAGCAACTAGTAAACTAGTAGATCAGTAAAGATAGCAACTAGTAAACTAGTAGATCAGTAAAGATAGCAACTATCAAAGTAGTAGATTAGCAAAGATAACAACTAGTAAACTAGTAGATCAGTAAAGATAGCAACTAGTAAACTAGTAGATCAGTAAAGATACCAACTAGTAAACTAGTAGATCAGTAAAGATAGCAACTAGTAAACTAGTAGATCAGTAAAGATAGCAACTAGTAAACCAGTAGATCAATAAAGATAACAACTAGTAAACTAGTAGATCAGTAAAGATAGCAACTAGTAAACTTGTAGATTAGTGAAGATAGCAAACATTAAACTAGTAGATCAGTAAAGATAGCAACTAGTAAACTAGTAGATCAGTAAAGATAACTAGTAAACTAGTAGATCAGTAAAGATAGCAACTAGTAAACTAGAAGATCAGTAAAGATAGCAACTAGTAAACTAGTAGATCAGTAAAGATAGCAACTAGTAAACTAGTAGATCAGTAAAGATAGCAACTAGTAAACTAGTAGATCAGTAAAGATAGCAACTAGCAAACTTGTAGATCAGTAAAGATAGCAACTAGTAAACTTGTAGATCAGTAAAGATAGCAACTAGTAAACTAGTAGATTAGAAAATATAGCAACTAGTAAACTAGTAGATCAGTAAAGATAGCAACTAGTAAACTAGTAGATCAGTAAAGATAGCAACTAGTAAACTAGTAGATCAGTAAAGATAGCAACTAGTAAACTAGTAGATCAGTAAAGATAGCAACTAGTAAACTAGTAGATCAGTAAAGATAGCAACTAGTAAACTAGTAGATCAGTAAAGATAGCAACTAGTAAACTAGTAGATCAGTAAAGATAGCAACTAGTAAACTAGTAGATCAGTAAAGATAGCAACTAGTAAACTTGTAGATCAGTAAAGATAGCAACTAGTAAACTAGTAGATCAGTAAAGATAGCAACTAGTAATCTAGTAGATCAGTAAAGATAGCAACTAGTAAACTAGTAGATCAGTAAAGATAGCAACTAGTAAACTAGTAGATCAGTAAAGATAGCAACTAGTAAACTTGTAGATCAGTAAAGATAGCAACTAGTAAACTAGTAGATCAGTAAAGATAGCAACTAGTAAACTAGTAGATCAGTAAAGATAGCAACTAGTAAACTAGTAGATCAGTAAATATAGCAACTAGTAAACTTGAAGATCAGTAAAGATCATAGCAACTAGTAAACTAGTAGATCAGTAAAGATAGCAACTATAACTAGTAAACTAAATTAGTAGATCAGTGAAGATAGCAACTAGTAAACTTGTAGATCAGTAAAGATAGCAACTAGTAAACTTGTAGATCAGTAAAGATAGCAACTAGTAATCTAGTAGATCAGTAAAGATAGCAACTAGTAAACTAGTAGATCAGCAAAGATTGCAACTAGTAAACTAGTAGATCAGTAAAGATAGCAACTAGTAAACAAGTAGATCAGTAAAGATAGCAACTAGTAAACTAGTAGATCAGTAAAGATAGCAACTAATAAACTTGTAGATCAGTAAAGATAGAAACTAGTAAACTTGTAGATCAGAAAAGATAGCAACTAGTAAACTTGTAGATCAGTAAAGATAGCAACTAGTAAACTAGTAGATCAGTAAAGATAGCAACTAGTAAACTAGTAGATCAGTAAAGATAGCAACTAGTAAACTAGTAGATCAGTAAAGATAGCAACTAGTAAACTAGTAGATCAGTAAAGATAGCAACTAGTAAACTAGTAGATCAGTAAAGATAGCAACTAGTAAACTTGTAGATCAGTAAAGATAGCAACTGGTAAACTAGTAGATCTGTAATGAAAATAACTAGTAAACTTGTAGATCAGTAAAGATGGCAACTAGTAAACTAGTAGATCAGTAAAGATAGCAACTAGTAAACTAGTAGATCAGTAAAGATAGTAGCTAGTAAACTAGTAGATCAGTAAAGATAGCAACTAGTAAACTAGTAGATCAGTAAAGATAGCAACTAGTAAACTAGTAGATCAGTAAAGATAGCAACTAGTAAACTAGTAGATCAGTAAACTTGCAGTAAAGATAGCAGTAAAGATAGCAGTAAAGATAGCAACTAGTAAACTAGTAGATCAGTAAAGATAGCAACTAGTAAACTAGTAGATCAGTAAAGTAAAGATAGCTACTAGTAAACTAGTAGATTAGAAAATATTGCAACTAGTGAACTAGTAAATCAGTAAAGATAGCAACTAGTAAACTAGTAGATCAGTAAAGATAGCAACTAGTAAACTAGTAGATCAGTAAAGATAGCAACTAGTAAACTTGTAGATAAGTAAAGATAGCAACTAGTAAACTAGTAGATCAGTAAAGATAGCAACTAGTAAACTAGTAGATCAGTAAAGATAGCAACTAGTAAACTAGTAGATCAGTAAAGATAGCAACTAGTAAACTAGTAGATCAGTAAAGATAGCAACTAGTAAACTAGTAGATCAGTAAAGATAGCAACTAGTAAACTAGTAGATCAGTAAAGATAGCAACTAGTAAACTAATAGATCAGTAATGATAACAACTAGTAAACTAGTAGATCACTAAAGATGGCAACTAGTAAGCTAGTAGATCAGTAAAGATAGCAACTAGTAAACTAGTAGATCAGTAAAGATAACAACTAGTAAACTAGTAGATCAGTAATCATGACAACTAGTAAACTAGTAGATCAGTAAAGATGGCAACTAGTAAACTAATAGATCAGTAAAGATAGCAAATAGTAATCTAGTAGATCAGAAAAGATAGCAACTAGTAAGCTAGTAGATCAGCAAAGATAGCAACTAGTAAACTAGTAGATCAGTAAAAATAGCAACTAGTAAACTAGTAGATCAGTAAAGATAGAAACTAGTAAACTATTACATCAGTAAAGATAGCAACTAGTAAACTTGTAGATCAGTAAAGATAGGAACTAGTAAACTTGAAGCTCATTAAAGATAGCAACTAGTAAACTAGTAGATCAGTAAAGATAGCAACTAGTAAACTAGTAGATCAGTAAAGATAGCAACTAGTAAACAAGTAGATCAGTAAAGATAATAACTAGTAAACGAGTAGATCAGTAAAGATAGCGACTAGTAAACTAGTAGATCAGTAAAGATAGCAACTAGTAAACTAGTAGATCAGTAAAGATAGCAACTAGTAAACTAGTAGATCAGTAAAGATAGCAACTAGTAAACTAGTAGATCAGAAAAGATAGCAACTAAAGATAAACTAGATCAGTAAAGATAGCAACTAGTAAACTAGTAGATCAGTAAAGATAGCAACTAGTAAACTTGTAGATCACTAAAGATAGCAACTAGTAAACTAGTAGATCAGTAAAGATAGCAACTAGTAAACTTGTAGATCAGTAAAGATAGCAACTAGTAAACTTGTAGATCAGTAAAGATAGCAACTAGTAAACTAGTAGATCAGTAAAGATAGCAACTAGTAAACTAGTAGATCAGTAAAGATAGCAACTAGTAAACTAGTAGATCAGTAAAGATAGCAACTAGTAAACTTGTAGATCAGTAAAGATAGCAACTAGTAAACTAGTAGATCAGTAAAGATAGCAACTAGTAAACTAGTAGATCAGTAAAGATAGCAACTAGTAAACTAGTAGATCAGTAAAGATAGCAACTAGTAAACTTGTAGATCAGTAAAGATAGCAACTAGTAAACTAGTAGAACTGTAAAGATAGCAACTAGAAAACTAGTAGTAGTAAAGATAGCAACTAGTAAACTAGATCAGTAAAGATAGCAACTAGTAAATTAATAGATCAGTAATGATAACAACTAGTAAACTAGTAGATCAGTAAAGATAGCAACTAGTAAGCTAGTAGATCAGTAAAGATAGCAACTAGTAAACTAGTAGATCAGTAAAGATAGCAACTAGTAAACTAGTAGATCAGTAAAGATAGCAACTAGTAAACTAGTAGATCAGTAAAGATAGCAACTAGTAAACTTGTAGATCAGTAAAGATAGCAACTAGTAAACTAGTAGATCAGTAAAGATAGCAACTAGTAAACTAGTACACCAGTAAAGATAGCAACTAGTAAACTAGTAGATCAGTAAAGATAGCAACTAGTAAACTAGTAGATCAGTAAAGATAGCAACTAGTAAACTAGTAGATCAGTAAAGATAGCAACTAGTAAACTAGTAGATCAGTAAAGATAGCAACTAGTAAACTAGAAGATCAGTAAAGATAGCAACTAGTAAACTAGTAGATCAGTAAAGATAGCAACTAGTAAACTAGTAGATTAGAAAATATTGCAACTAGTGAACTAGTAAATCAGTAAAGATAGCAACTAGTAAACTAGTTGATCAGTAAAGAGTAGATCAGTAAAGATAGCAATTAGTAAACTGTAAACTTGCAGATAAGTAAAGATTTCAATTAGTAAACAAGTAGATCAGTAAAGGTAGCAAGTAGTAGCCTTGTAGATCAGTAAAAATAGCAACTAGTATTCTAGTAGAACAGTAAAGATAGCAACGAGCAAACTAGTAGATCAGTAAAGATGGCAACTAGTAAACTAGTAGATCAGTAAAGATAGCAACTAGTAAACTAGTAGATCAGTAAAGATAGCAACTAGTAAACTAGTAGATCAGTAAAGATAGCAACTAGTAAACTAGTAGATCAGTAAAGATAGCAACTAGTAAACTAGTAGATCAGTAAAGATAGCAACTAGTAAACTAGTAGATCAGTAAAGATAGCAACTAGTAATCTAGTAGATCAGTAAAGATAGCAACTGGTAAACTAGTAGATCAGCAAAGATTGCAACTAGTAAACTAGTAGATCAGTAAAGATAGCAACCAATAATCTTGTAGATCAGTAAAGATAGCAGCTGGTAAACTAGTAGATCAGTAATGATAGCAACTAGTAAACTTGTAGATCAGTAAAGATGGCAACTAGTAAACTAGTAGATCAGTAAAGATAGCAACTAGTAAACTAGTAGATCAGTAAAGATAGCAACTAGATCAGTAAAGATAGCAACTAGTAAACTAGTAGATCAGTAAAGATAGCAACTAGTAAACTAGTAGATCAGTAAAGATAGCAACTAGTAAACTAGTAGATCAGTAAAGATAGCAACTAGTAAACTAGTAGATCAGTAAAGATAGCAACTAGTAAACTTGTAGATCAGTAATGATAGCAACTAGTAAACTTGGAGATCAGTAAATACAGCAACTAGTAAACTAGTAGATCAGTAAAGATAATAACTAGCAAACTAGTAGATCAGTAAAGATAGCAACTAGTAAACTTGAAGATCAGTAAAGATAGCAACTAGTAAACTAATACATCAGTAAAGATAGCAACTAGTAATCTAGTAGATCAGAAAAGATAGCAACTAGTAAATTAGTAGATCAGAAAAGATAGCAACTAGTAAGATAACAACTAGTAAACTAGTAGATCAGTAAAGAAAGCAACTGGTAAACTAGTAGATCAGCAAAGATTGCAACTAGTAAACTAGTAGATCAGTAAAGATAGCAACTAGTAAACTTGTAGATCAGTAAAGATAGCAACTAGCAAACTTGTAGATCAGTAAAGATAGCAACTAGTAAACTTGTAGATCAGTAAAGATAGCAACTAGTAAACTAGTAGATCAGTAAAGATAGCAACTAGTAAACTAGTAGATCAGTAAAGATAGCAACTAGTAAACTAGTAGATCAGTAAAGATAGCAACTAGTAAACTTGTAGATCAATAAAGATAGCAACTAGTAAACTAGTAGATCAGTAAAGATAGCAACTGGTAAACTAGTAGATCAGTAAAGATAGCAACTAGCAAACTAGTAGATCAGTAAAGATAGCAACTAGTAAACTTGTAGATCAGTAAAGATAGCAACTAGTAAACTAGTAGATCAGTAAAGATAGCAACTAGTAAACTAGTAGATCAGTAAAGATAGCAACTAGTAAACTAGTAGATCAGTAAAGATAGCAACTAGTAAACTTGTAGATCTGTATAGATAGCAACTAGTAAACTAGTAGATCAGTAAAGATTGCAACTAGTAAACTAGAAGATCAGTAAAGATAGCAACTAGTAAACTAGTAGATCAGTAAAGATAGCAACTAGTAAACTAGAAGATCAGTAAAGATAGCAACTAGTAAACTTGTAGATCAGTAAAGATAGCAACTTGTAAACTAGTAGATCAGTAAAGATAGCAAATAGCAAACTAGTAAATCAGTAAAGATAGCAACTAGTAAACTAGTAGATCAGTAAAGATAGCAACTAGTA
Source organism: Cherax quadricarinatus (assembly GCF_038502225.1). Classification (NCBI taxonomy): domain Eukaryota; kingdom Metazoa; phylum Arthropoda; class Malacostraca; order Decapoda; family Parastacidae; genus Cherax; species Cherax quadricarinatus. Next base: position 42,981 of record NW_027195950.1, on the reverse strand, counting down.
AACTAGTAGATCAGTAAAGATAGCAACTAGTAAACTAGTAGATCAGTAAAGATAGCAACTAGTAAACTAGTAGATCAGTAAAGATAGCAACTAGTAAACTAGTAGATCAGTAAAGATAGCAACTAGTAAACTTGCAGATCAGTAAAGATAGCAACTAGTAAACTTGTAGATCAGTAAAGATAGCAACTAGTTAACTAGTAGATCAGTAAAGATAGCAACAAGTAAACTAGTAGATCAGTAAAGATAGCAACTAGTATACTAGTAGATCAGTAAAGATAGCAACTAGTAAACTTGTAGATCAGTAAAGATAGCAACTAGTAAACTTGTAGATCAGTAAAGATAGCAACTAGTAAACTAGAAGATCAGTAAAGATAGCAACTAGTAAACTAGTAGATCAGTAAAGATAGCAACTAGTAAACTAGTAGATCAGTAAAGATAGCAACTAGTAAACTAGTAGATCAGTAAAGATAGCAACTAGTAAACTAGTAGATCAGTAAAGATAGCAACTAGTAAACTTGCAGATCAGTAAAGATAGCAACTAGTAAACTTGTAGATCAGTAAAGATAGCAACTAGTAAACTAGTAGATCAGTAAAGATAGCAACTAGTAAACTAGTAGATCAGCAAAGATAGCAACTAGTAAACTAGTAGATCAGTAAAGATAGCAACTAGTAAACTAGTAGATCAGTAAAGATAGCAACTAGCAAACTAGTAGATCAGTAAAGATGGCAACTAGTAAACTTGTAGATCAGTAAAGATAGCAACTAGTAAACTTGAAGATCAGTAAAGATAGCATCTAGTAAACTAGCAGATCAGTAAAGATAGCAAATAGTAAACTTGTAGATCAGTAAAGATAGCAACTAGTACACTATTAGATCAGTAAAGATAGCAACTAGTAATCTAGTAGATCAGTAAAGATAGCAACTATCAAAGTAGTAGATCAGCAAAGATAGCAACTAGTAAACTAGTAGATCAGTAAAGATAGCAACTGGTAAACTAGTAGATCAGCAAAGATTGCAACTAGTAAACTAGTAGATCAGAAAAGATAGCAACCAATAAACGTGTAGATCAGTAAACATAGCAACTGGTAAACTAATAGATCAGTAAAGATAGCAACTAGTAAACTTGTAGATCAGTAAAGATGGCCACTAGTAAACTAGTAGATCAGTAAAGATAGCAACTAGAAAACTTGTAGATCAGTAAAGATAGCAACTAGTAAACTTGTAGATCAGTAAAGATAGCAACTAGTAAACTTGTAGATCAGTAAAGATAGCAACTAGTAAACTAGTAGATCAGTAAAGATAGCAACTAGAAAACTAGTAGATCAGTAAACATAGCAACTAGTAAACTTGTAGATCAGTAAAGATAGCAACTAGTAAACTAGTAGATCAGTAAAGATAGCAACTAGAAAACTAGTAGATCAGTAAAGAAAGCAACTAGTAAACTAATAGATCAGTAAAGATAGCAACTAGCAAACTTGTAGATCAGTAAAGATAGCAACTAGTAAACTTGTAGATCAGTAAAGATAGCAACTAGTAAACTAGTAGATCAGTAAAGATAGCAACTAGTAAACTAGTAGATCAGTAAAGATAGCAACTAGTAAACTTGTAGATCAGTAAAGATAGCAACTAGTAAACTAGTAGATCAGTAAAGATAGCAAGGGAATCATAGGCCTGTCCCATGTGGAAAAATAATAATATTGAACTTTGTGTCAGAGGAAAGAAAGTCTCCCTGAAAGCATTGAGTATACATAGTGTATAGTGTATACTACAGTGGCTCCCTAGTATATTGATGATAAAGGCTAAAGTGTCATTTGAAAACAGGTGAATTTGTAAATGAAATGAAAAGCCTATAGAGGCAGGTGCCAGAAGTCGCCAGAAACTTACCACAGGTCAGCTGTTTTTAATAATCTTCCTGGCCTGCTAGTGTACTCGCATATAATCTAGTGATACCAGTGAATAGCAGAATACAGTGTTGTAGTAGCAACTAACCAGTATTATAATGGTACTTAGTGGAGTGGAGTGACTTTCATTAGTTTCTTTTTCTTGAAATACGAGACGTTACTGTGAATTTCATATAACCTGTAGTTACCAGCGGTCGCAATATACACAACGAGAAGCAATTATTACTACAGAAAAAGCGCCCTTCCTCCAAAATTTGCACCAGTCAACTATAGTGATAATATAGCATTTATTGTGGTGGAGACGGAAAAAAAAAATAGAGAAGCTAGATACAGCGATTGATAAACAAAGGTGGAGGCTCGACCGTTCGTCATTGTAGGAGTGCCAGCAGTCACCGGCTCTTCAACACGCAAGTTATACTTTTGTATCAATCAAATCACATATTACTCGGGTAGATAATTTCCAGTAGATCCTTCATGTGTTAGCTCAAATCACCGACCAGTATGGTTTAAATAAGTGACCCACTGATCAGATCAGATAGACTGGTCCGAACCCTTGACTGGTCCGAACCCTTGACTGGTCCGAACCCTGGACTGGTTTCAAACGGTTTCGTTGTGCACCACCTAGCAGGTTATTAATAGAATATTCAAGATGTTGCTAGTAGAATTGCAGTAAATCAACCATTCAAATCATTATGAAGCTGTGTGTAGTCTGTGGTCAGTCAAACAAACGGGCTTCCACATGCATAAATTGTCATTTCTGTGGAAATTGGTGTCACGCCCCTTGTGCAGATATCCAAGAACTAGCTACAAGCAGTATTAAAACAGGGAAGTGTTTTTGGGTATGCCCAAATGAGATAAATCTGTGGACTAAAATCACAAGGGTATTAAAAGAGGTCAACATCAAAGCTGCTTTCATAGAAAACCTGGAAGCTTTCTACAACAGATGGGAACATAAAAAGTCCGGGCTGAATGGTACTGCCCTTGATACTGGCCATGTAGTCAGAAACTGTAAGGCTGGAGATGATGTCCTGGTAGTCAGTAAATGGGGGGCTGATAGTGCTGTCCTGGGAGACAGTAATGAGGAAGCTGGAGGTGCTGTCCTGGGAGACAGTAATGGTGAAGCTGGAGGTGCTGTCCTGGGAGACAGTAATGGTGAAGCTGGAGATGCTGTCCTGGGAGACAGTAATGGGGAAGCTGGAGATGCTGTCCTGGGAGACAGTAATGGTGAAGCTGGAGATTTTGTCCAGGTAGTCGGGAATTATACGCAGGAAGGAATACATATGAATGACCTCATAGGGGACAGGAGCCATAGTAGGGAAACAAGTGTAGTCAAAGATAAGATAAAACCAATATTGCAAACTAGAAATACCGCAGGAAATATCAAACAAGAGGACTCTACTAGCAATAGTGAGGATATATTACCAAAAACAAATGGTGGGAGCTCCATTGTTGGTGCTAGGGAGGATAGAAGTAAGACAGGGAAACATGCACCAACAGGGAATACAGTCACAGAAACCCAAGGCAAACGGAAACCAAGCCTGTGCACATACTATGCACTCGGTATCTGCTGGCATGGGAAATCTGGAAAAACAGATGGGACGTGCAACTATGACCACCCTAGGAAATGCCATGCCCATATGACAACAGGAAAATGCAAACTCCCTTCCTGTAAGCTTTTTCACCCTGAACTGTGTACCTCTTCAGTACAGGAAAGACTGTGCTATAACTTAAATTGCCAGGCATACCATCTAAAGGGGACAAAAAGATACAAAACATCCAGGCCATGGGAAAACCTGGGTAGCCACAGCCACTCAAGAGGGAGAGGTTTTTTAGTGCCAAGAAGGAAAAAAACTGGCAGGAAATGGCAGAAATCGTACACCAAATCCAGTCATTCCTGGAGTGGAACCACAGTCGATGGCCTCCACTCCAAACCAACAGATACAGATACTAATGCCGGAAAAAAAATCCCCCCCCAGTACCAACAATACCACCAGTCCGATAACATTCTTCTTTGCAAATATACAGGGTCTAAAGCCAGCAACAAACAACAAAATACCTTTCATCCATGGACTGCTTGCAGAGGCAAAGGCAATGTTCGCGGCTTTCACTGAGACCCACATAAAGGATCACTTGGACAACGAAATATGGATCCCAGGTTACAACCTATACAGATGTGACAGAGTGAACAGGCAAAAGGGGGGGGGGTTGGCCTGTACATTGCAGAGTCACTTGTTTGCACAGAACTGCTAAATGCCTCAAATGATGTAGTGGAAGTTTTAGCAGTAAAGGTCGAGAACCAAAACCTAGTCATTGTGATAGTCTACAAGCCTCCGGATGCAACATCCCAGCAATTCCAGGAACAGCTGTTAAAAATTGACCACTGTCTGGAAAACCTTCCAGCTCCTGCACCCAACATCTTGCTCCTGGGGGATTTCAACTTAAGGCACCTAAAATGGAGGAATATAGCAAATAATATTGTTGCAGTAATAACACCAGGAGGCAGCTCTGATGAAAACTCACACTCACGCGAGCTTTTAAATCTCTGCACAAAATTCAATTTAAACCAGCAAATAATAGAGCCTACTAGACTGGAGAATACACTAGACCTCATCTTCACTAACAATGATGATCTGATAAGAAATATCACCATATCAAAAACAATATACTCAGATCACAACATAATTGAGGTTCAGTCATGTATGCGCGGAGCCCCAGACCGACATAAGGAGATTAGTCACGAGGGAGCATTCACCAAATTCAACTTCAATAACAAAAACATAAAGTGGGACCAAGTAAACCAAATCCTAACCGATATAAGCTGGGAAGATATACTAAGCAACACAGACCCCAACTTATGCCTAGAACAGATTAACTCGGTAGCACTCGATGTATGCACAAGGCTTATTCCTCTAAGAAAAAGGAGGAGTAGATGTAAAACAGAAAGAGACAGGCGCTCCCTTTACAGGCGACGGAAAAGAATAACAGAGCGGCTAAAAGAGGTCAATACATCTGAAATGCGTAGGGAGACACTGGTCAGAGAAATAGCAAGCATCGAACTTAAGCTAAAAGAATCCTTTAGGAGTCAGGAATCGCGGGAAGAACTAAAAGCCATAAATGAAATCAAAAGAAACCCAAAGTATTTCTTCTCCTATGCCAAATCAAAATCGAGAACAACGTCCAGTATTGGGCCCCTACTTAAACAAGATGGGTCCTACACAGATGACAACAAGGAAATGAGTGAGCTACTCAAGTCCCAATATGACTCAGTTTTTAGCAAGCCGCTAACCAGACTGAGAGTCGAAGATCAAAATGAATTTTTTATGAGAGAGCCACAAAATTTGATTAACACAAGCCTATCCGATGTTATCCTGACGCCAAATGACTTCGAACAGGCGATAAATGACATGCCCATGCACTCTGCCCCAGGGCCAGACTCATGGAACTCTGTGTTCATCAAGAACTGCAAGAAGCCCCTATCACGAGCCTTTTCCATCCTATGGAGAGGGAGCATGGACACGGGGGTCGTCCCACAGTTACTAAAAACAACAGACATAGCCCCACTCCACAAAGGGGGCAGTAAAGCAACAGCAAAGAACTACAGACCAATAGCACTAACATCCCATATCATAAAAATCTTTGAAAGGGTCCTAAGAAGCAAGATCACCACCCATCTAGAAACCCATCAGTTACTCAACCCAGGGCAACATGGGTTTAGAACAGGTCGCTCCTGTCTGTCTCAACTACTGGATCACTACGACAAGGTCCTAAATGCACTAGAAAACAAAAAGAATGCAGATGTAATATATACAGACTTTGCAAAAGCCTTCGACAAGTGTGACCATGGCGTAATAGCGCACAAAATGCTCGCTAAAGGAATAACAGGAAAAGTCGGTCGATGGATCTATAATTTCCTCACTAACAGAACACAGAGAGAAGTCGTCAACAGAGTAAAGTCCGAGGCAGCTACGGTGAAAAGCTCTGTTCCACAAGGCACAGTACTCGCTCCCATCTTGTTCCTCATCCTTATATCCGACATAGACAAGGATGTCAGCCACAGCACCGTGTCTTCCTTTGCAGATGACACCCGAATCTGCATGACAGTGTCTTCCATTGCAGACACTGCAAAGCTCCAGGCGGACATCAACCAAATCTTTCAGTGGGCTGCAGAAAACAATATGAAGTTCAACGATGAGAAATTTCAATTACTCAGATATGGTAAACATGAGGAAATTAAATCTTCATCAGAGTACAAAACAAATTCTGGCCACAAAATAGAGCGAAACACCAACGTCAAAGACCTGGGAGTGATTATGTCGGAGGATCTCACCTTCAAGGACCATAACATTGTATCAATCGCATCTGCTAGAAAAATGATAGGATGGATAATGAGAACCTTCAAAACTAGGGAGGCCAAGCCCATGATGACACTCTTCAGGTCACTTGTTCTATCTAGGCTGGAATATTGCTGCACACTAACAGCACCTTTCAAGGCAGGTGAAATTGCCGACCTAGAAAATGTACAGAGAACTTTCACGGCGCGCATAACGGAGATAAAACACCTCAATTACTGGGAGCGCTTGAGGTTTCTAAACCTGTATTCCCTGGAACGCAGGAGGGAGAGATACATGATTATATACACCTGGAAAATCCTAGAGGGACTAGTACCGAACTTGCACACGAAAATCACTCACTACGAAAGCAAAAGACTTGGCAGACGATGCACCATCCCCCCAATGAAAAGCAGGGGTGTCACTAGCACGTTAAGAGACCATACAATAAGTGTCAGGGGCCCGAGACTGTTCAACTGCCTCCCAGCACACATAAGGGGGATTACCAACAGACCCCTGGCAGTCTTCAAGCTGGCACTGGACAAGCACCTAAAGTCAGTTCCTGATCAGCTGGGCTGTGGCTCGTACGTTGGTTTGCGTGCAGCCAGCAGCAACAGCCTGGTTGATCAGGCTCTGATCCACCAGGAGGCCTGGTCACAGACCGGGCCGCGGGGGCGTTGACCCCCGAAACTCTCTCCAGGTAAACTCCAGGTAAACTAGTAGATCAGTAAAGATAGCAACTAGTAAACTAGTAGATCAGTAAAGATAGCAACTAGTAAACTTGTAGATCAGTAAAGATAGCAACTTGTAAACTAGTAGATCAGTAAAGATAGCAACTAGCAAACTAGTAGATCAGTAAAGATGGCAACTAGTAAACTTGTAGATCAGTAAAGATGGCAGCAAGTAAACTTGAAGATCAGTAAAGATAGCATCTAGTACACTAGCAGATCAGTAAAGATAGCAAATAGTAAACTTGTAGATCAGTAAAGATAGCAACTAGTACACTATTAGATCAGTAAAGATAGCAACTAGTAATCTAGTAGAACAGTAAAGATAGCAACTGGTAAACTAGTTGATCAGCAAAGATTGCAACTACTATGCTAGTAGATCAGTAAAGATAGCAACTGGTAAACTAGTAGATCAGCAAAGATTGCAACTAGTAAACTAGTAGATCAGTAAAGATAGCAACTAGTAAACTTGTAGATCAGTAAAGATAGCAACTAGTAAACTAATAGATCAGTAAAGATAGCAACTAGTAAACTTGTAGATCAGTAAAGATGGCAACTAGTAAACTAGTAGATCAGTAAAGATAGCAACTAGTAAACTTGTAGATCAGTAAAGATAGCAACTAGTAAACTAGTAGATCAGTAAAGATAGCAACTAGTAAATTAGTAGATCAGTAAAGATAGCAACTAGTAAACTAGTAGATCAGTAAAGATAGCAACTAGTAAACTAGTAGATCAGTAAAGATAGCAACTAGTAAACCAGTAGATCAGTAAAGATAACAACTAGTAAACTTGTAGATCAGTAAAGATAGCAACTAGTTAACTAGAAGATCAGTAAAGATAGCAACTAGTAAACTAGTAGATCAGTAAAGATAGCATCTAGTAAACTTGTAGATCAGTGAAGATAGCAACTAGTAAACTAGTAGATCAGTGAAGATAGCAACTAGTAACCTTGTAGATCAGTAAAGATAGCAACTAGTAAACTAGTAGATCAGTAAAGATAGCAACTAGTAAACTAGTAGATCAGTAAAGATAGCAACTAGTAAACTAGTAGATCAGTAAAGATAGCAACTAGTAAACTTGTAGATCAGTAAAGATAGCAACTATTAAACTAGTAGATTAGAAAATATAGGAACTAATAAACTAGTAGATCAGTAAAGATAGCAACTAGTAAACTAGTAGATCAGTAAAGATAACAACTAGTAAACTAGCAGATCAGTGAAGATAGCAACTATTTTACTTGCAGATCAGTAAAGATAGCAACTAGTAAACTAGTAGATCAGTAAGGATAGCAACTAGTAAACAAGTAGATCAGTAAAGATAGCAACTAGTAAACTAGTAGATCAGTAAAGATAGCAACTAGTAAACTTGTAGATCAGTAAAGATAGCAACAAGTAAACTTTTAGATCAGTAAAGATAGCAACTAGTAAACTTGTAGATCAGTAAAGATAGCAACTAGTAAACTAGTAGATCAGTAAAGATAGCAACTATTAATCTAGTAGATCAGTAAAGATAGCAACCATCAAAGAAGTAGATAAGCAAAGATAGCAACTAGTAAACTAGTAGATCAGTAAAGATAGCAACTGGTAAACTAGTAGATCAGCGAAGATTGCAACTAGTAAACTTGTAGATCAGTAAAGATGCCCACTAGTAAACTTGTAGATAGTGAAGACAGCAACTAGAAAACTTGTAGATCAGTAAAGATAGCAACTAGTAAACTTGTAGATCAGTAAAGATAGCAACTAGTAAACTTGTAGATCAGTAAAGATAGCAACTATTAAACTTGTGGATCAGTAAAGATAGCAACTAGCAAACTTGTAGATCAGTAAAGATAGCAACTAGTAAACTAGCAGATCAGTAAAGATAGCAACTAGTAAACTAGTAGACCAGTAAAGATAGCAACTAGTGAACTAGTAGATTAGTAAAGATAGCAACTAGTAAACTTGTAGATCAGTAGAGATAGCAACTAGTAAACTTTTACATCAGTAAAGATATCAACTAGTAAACTAGCAGATCAGTAAAGATAGAAATTGGTAAACTAGTAGATCAGTAAAAATAGCAACTAGCAAACAAGTAGATCAATAAAGATTGCAACCAGTAAACTTGTAGATCAGAATAGATAGCAACTAGTAAACTAGTAGATCAGTAAAGATAGCAACTATTAAATTAGTAGATCAGTAAAGACAACAACTAGTAAACTAGTAGATCAGTAAAGATAGCAACTAGTAAACTAGTAGACCAGTAAAGATAGCAACTAGTAAACTTGTAGATCAGTAAAGATAGCAACTAGCAAACTAGTAGATCAGTAAGGATAGCAACTAGTAAACTAGTAGATCAGTAAAGATAGCAACTAGTAAACTAGTAGATCAGTAAAGATAGCAATTAGTAAACTAGTAGATCAGTAAAGATTGCAACTAGTAAACTAGTAGATCAGTAAAGATAGCAACTAGTAAACTTGTAGATCAGTAAAGATAGCAACTAGTAAACTAGTAGATCAGTAAAGATAGCAACTAGTAAACTAGTAGATCAGTAAAGATAGCAACTAGTAAACTTGTAGATCAGTAAAGATAGTAACTAGTAAACCAGTAGATCAGTAAAGATAGCAACTATTAAACTAGTAGATCAGTAAAGATAGCAACTAGTAAACTAATAGATCAGTAAAGATAGCAACTAGTAAACTTGTAGATCAGTAAAGATAGCAACTGGTAAACTAGTAGATCAGTAAAGATAGCAACTAGTAAACTAAAAGATCAGAAAAGATAGCAACTAGCAAACTTGTAGATCAGTAAAGATAGCAACTAGTAAACTTGTAGATCAGTGAAGATAGCAACTAGTAAACTAGTAGATTAGAAAATATAGCAACGAGTAAACTAGTAGATCAGTAAAGATAGCAACTAGTAAAGAAGTAGATCAGTAAAGATAGCAGCTAGTAAACTAGCAGATCAGTAAAGAGAGCAACTAGTAATCTAGTAGATCAGTAAAGAAAGCAACTAGTAAACTAGTAGATCAGAAAAGATAGCAACTAGTAAACTAGTAGATCAATAAAGATAACAACTAGTAAACTAGTAGATCAGTAAAGATAGCAACTAGTAAACTTGTAGATAAGAGAAGATAGCAACCAGTAAACTAGTAGATCAGTAAAGATAACAACTAGTAAACTTGTACATCAGCAAAGATTGCAACTAGTAAACTAGTAGATCAGAAAAGTTAGCAACCAATAAACGTGTAGATCAGTAAACATAGTAACTGGTAATCTAGTAGATCAGTAAAAATAGCAACTAGTAAACTAGTAGATCAGTAAAGATAGCAATTAGTAAACTAGTAGATCAGTAAAGATAACAACTATTAAACTAGTAGATCAGTAAAGATAGCAACTAGTAAACTTGTAGATCAGTAAAGATAGCAAATAGTAAACTCGTAGATCAGTAAAGATAGAAAACTAGTAAACTAGTAGATCAGTAAAGATAGCAACTAGTAAACTAGTAGACCAGTAAAGACAGCAACTAGTAAACTAGTGGATCAGTAAAGATAGCAACTAGTAAACTAGTAGATCAGTAAAGATAGCAAATAGTAAACTAGTAGATCAGTAATGATAGCAAATAGTAAACTAGTAGATCACTAAAGATAGCAACCTAGCAAAACTAGTAGATCAGTGTAGATAGTAACTAGTAAATTGTAGATCAGCAAAGATAGCAAACTAGTAAAACTAGTAGATCAGTGAAGATAGCAACTAGTAACCTTTGTAGATCAGTAGTTAGCAAATGATAAACTAGAAGATCATTAAAGATAGCAAACTAGTAAAACTAGTAGATCAGTGAAGATAGGCAACTAGTATACTAGTGATCAGTAAAGATAGCAACTAGTAAACTCACAGATCAGTAAAGATAGCAACTAGTGAACTGTAGATCAGTAAAAATAGCAACCAGCAAAACTTGTAGATCAGTAAAAGATAGCAACTAGTAAAACTAGTAGATCAGTAAAGATAGCAACTAGTAAATTAGCTGATTAGTAAAGATAGTAAACTAGTATACTAGAAGATTAGTAAAGATAGGAACTAGTAAAACTTGTAGATCAATAAAGATATGCAAAACTACCAAAACTAGGCAGACTCAGTAAAAGATAGCAAACTGGTAAAACTAGGTAGATCAGCAAAGATAGCAATCAGCAAACTAATAGATCAAAAAGATAACCAGTACTTGTAGATCTGTATAGATACACAAAGAGCACTAGCAAGACTGCAGATTGCAAACCCAAAACTTAGCAGATCTGTAAGGCAGATAGCAAAACTAGTAAAACTAAGCAGATCAGTAAAAGGATTGCAAAAAATTCCAGTAAAACTAGTAGATCAGTAAAGATAGGCAAACTTAGCAAACCTAGTAGACCTGTAGATAGGCAACCAGCAAAACTAGCTAGATCCAGTGCAAGATATCAACTTGTAAAACTTAGCAGATCAGCAAAAGATAGCAACTAGCAAACCAGCAGATCCAGCAAATATAGCAACTGGTACAGTAAATAGATCTGCAAAGATTGCAAGTAGTACTAGTAAGATCCAGAAAAAGATAGCAAACTAATAATCTTGCAGATCTGTAAAGATTAGCAAACTGCAGTAAATATATCAGTAGATAGCAACCAGCAAATCCCAGAGATCAGCAAAGATGGCCACTAGTAAAACTAATATATCACCAAAGATCAGCAAACAGACTAGTAAGATCAGTTAAAGATAGCAAAACCAGAAAACTAGTAGATCAGTGAAAGAGCAACTAGCAACCCAATAGATCGTGCAAAAGACAGTAACCAGCAAAACTTGTAGATCAGGGCAAAGATAGCAATCCTAGTAAAACTTGTATATCAGCAAATTACAGCAAACTAGTAAAACTTTAAGAACAGTAGCTAGCAACTAGTGCTAGATCAGCAAAGAATAGCAACTTAGTGTACAAGCAGATCAAGCAAAGATAGTAACTAGCAAACTATTAGATCAGTTGGAGATAGCATTCAGTAAACTAGTAAGATAATTAGAAAGCAAACTAGTAAACCTTAGCAGACTTGTGTTAAATATAGCAACTAGCAAAACTGCAAGACTAAAGGTAAAAATCTGCACAAGTAAGCCATAGCAGATCATAAAGATAGCACCTAGCAAACTAAGCCAGGACCAGCATACAGCAACTGTGCAAACTAGTACATCAGCAAACATAGCAACCAGCAAACTTGTAGATCAGCCAGATGACAACTAAAAACTTGGTAGATCAGTAAAAGATATCAAACTAGTTCAAAACTTAGTAGATTCAGCAAAAAGATAGCAACTATTAAAACTAGCAAATCAGTTAAAGATAACAACTAGTACTAGCAGATTCAGCAAAGATAGCAATTAGCAAACCTTGTAAGATCAGCAAAGATAGCAACCAGTATACTAGCAAGATCAGCAAAAATAAAGCACTAGCAGCCCTAGATCAGCCAGATAGCAACCTTAGTATGCTAGTAGATCAGTAAAGGTAGCAACCATAGCTAATAGATCAGTAAATGATAAGCAACTAGTAAAACTAGCAGATCAATAAAGCATGGCATTAAGCAAGCTGAGTGCAGATCAGTATACAGCACTAGCAAACTAGTAGATTCAGTAGATAACAAGTAAGTAATCCAGCAAGATCCAGTAATGAATGACAACTAGTAAAACTAGATCAAGATCATAAAGCATGGCAAACTTAGTAAAACTAAGCAGACTGTGCAAACAAAGCAACTAGCAACCAATAGATCAAGTAGATAGAACCAGCTCCTGTAGATCAGCAAAGATAGCAACTAGTAAAACTTGTAGATCAGTAGATATGTAAAACTAGCACTAGCAAGATCAAACAAAGATAACAACTATCAAAACTAGCTGGGATCAGTAAAAGATAAATAACTAGCAAACTTGGTAGAAACAGCAAAAGATAGCAAACCTAGCAAACCTAATAGGTCAGTAAAGATAACAACTAGTAAACTTGCAGATACTGTAAAGCATCACTGCAAATCTAATTAAACTTATAGATCAGTAAAGATAGCAAACTAGTCAAACTAGTAGACCTCAGTAAAGATAGAAACTTGCAAACCTAGTAGATCAGTAAAGCTAGCAAACTCAGTAAAACCAATAGATCAGTAAAGATAACAAACTCCAGCAAACTTGTAGATCAGTAAAGATAGCAAACTTCTGTAAACTAGTAGACTCAGGTAAAGATAGCAACCAGCAAACTAGTAGACTCAGCAGAGAGCAGCAACCAGCAAAACTTCTGGTAGATCAGTAAATATAGCAAACTAGCAAACCTAGCAGATCAGCAAAGACAGCAAATAGCAAAAAAACCTAGAAGATCAGTAAAGATAGCTCCAGTAAACCTAGTAGATCCAGCAAAGTAAAGATAGCCACTAGTAAACCTCAGTAGATTAGAAAATATTGCAAAAATCCAGTGAACCTAGTAAATCAGTAAAGATAGCAAACTAAGTAAACCTAGTAGACTCAGTGCAAATATTGCAACCTACAGCAAAACTTGGTAGATCAGCAAAGGTAGCAAACCTAGTAAAACATGTAGATCAGTAAAGATAGCAACCTAGCAAAACTAGTAGATCAGTAAAAGATAGCAACCTAGTAAATCCAGTTTATGATCAGAAAAGATTGCAAACTAGTAAATTAGGTAGAAACAAGCTAAAAAAGATAAACAAACCTAACAAACTTGTAGATCAGCAAAAGATACCTAACTGGCAAACCTCTGTATATCAGTAATAAATAGTAAACTAGTAAACCTTGGCAGACCAGTAAAGATGGCAAAGTAACCAGTAAACCTTGTAGATCAGTAAAGATAGGCAACTCAGTAAAACTTTCAGAAAACAGTAAAGATAGCAAAAAGTAAACTTTTCTTAGATCTCAAAGATAGCAAACCTAGTAAACTAGGTAGATCAGTAAAGATAGCAACTAGTAAACTAATTAGGATGAGTTAAGATGAGCAAACTAGTAAAACCTAGTAGATAAGTAAAGATAGCAAATTTAGTAAAACTAGCATAGATCAGTAAAGACAGCAAACTAGTAAACTTGTTGATCAGTAAAGATATCAAACTAGTAAAACTAGTAGATCAATTAAAGATAGCAACCAGACAAACTAGTAGATCAGTAAAACATAGCAACCTAGGTAAACTAGTAGATCAACAAAGATACAGCAAACAAAGAAAACCTAGTAGATCAGTGAAGAAAGCAAACTACGTTAAACTAATAGATCATAGACTGGAAATCCAGCAAAACTTGTAGATCCTGGGGCAAAGATAGCAACCTAGTAAAACTTGCAGATCAGTAAAGATAGCAAAACCTAGGCAAACTAGTAGATCAATAAAGACAACAACCTAGTAAAACTAGTGCAGATCAGCAGCAGATAACAACCTAGTAAAAACTTGAACAGAACAGTATATAGCAAACCAGCAAACCTAATAGGTCAGTAAAGATAACAACTAGTAAACTTCTGGCAAGATCTGCAAAAGATAGCAAAACTATTAAAACCTTTATAGATCAGTAAAGATAACAACTAGTAAAACCTAGTAGATCAGCAAAGATAGCAACTAGTAAACCAATAGATCAGCAAAGATGACAAACCTAGTAAAACTTGTAGATCAGCAAAGATAGCAAACTTCTGTAAAACTAGTAGATCAGTAAAGATAGTAACCAGCAAACTAGTAGATCGAACAGGTAAGATAGCAACCTAGTAAAACTTCAGTAGATCAGTAATGTGCCAAACCTAGTAAAACCTAGTAGATCAGCAAAGCTAGCAAACTAGCAAAACTTGCAGATCAGCAAAGATACAGCAAACTAGTAAAACCTAGCAGATCAGCAAAGACGGCAAACCTGGTAAAACTTGTAGATCAGTAAAAGCTGAAAGCAACCAGCAAAACTAGCAGAGATCAGCAAAGATAGCAACTAGTAATTTTCTGTACATCAGTAAAGATAGCAAAACTTAGGCAAAACCTAGGTAGATCCAGCAAAAGATACAGCATCCTAGCAAAATGTCCAGATCCGGGTGAAGATAGCAAACTAGCAAACCTAGCAGATCGTGGCGAAGATAGCAACCTAGTAACCCTTGTAGATCAGTAGATAGCAAACTAGTAAAACCTAGTAGATCAATTAAAGATAGCAAGCCAAACTAGCGGATCCAGTGACTGTAAAGCAGTAGACAGTTACTAGTAAACTAGTAGGATTAGAAAAATACTTGCACCTAGTGAACTAGTAAATCAGGTAAAGATAGCAACCTAGTAATCCAGCAGACTGCAGAAAAAGACTTGGCAAACTAGTAAATTAGCAGAAAATGTTAAAAGATAAATAAACCAATAAAATCCTTGTAAATCAGCAAAGATACCAACTGGCAAACTTGGGCAGATCAGCAATGATAGCAAACTAGTAAAACTTGGCAGACCAGTAAAGATGGCAAATCTAGGTAAAACTTGGTAGATCAGCAAAGATAGCAACTAGTAAACCTTTAGAACAGTAAAGATAGCAAACTAGTAAAACTTTTTCTTAGATCAGTAAAGATAGCAACTAGTAAAACTAGTAGATCAGTAAAGATAGCAAATCTAGGTAAAACCTATTAGGATCAGTTAAGATAGCAAACTAGTAAAACCTAGCAGATACAAGTTAAAGATAGCAAACTAGCAAAACTAGCAGATCAGCAAAGATAGCAAACTTAGCAAAAACTTGTAGGTCAATGTAAAGACTTGCAACAAGCAAAAGTACCGCAGATCAGCAAAAGATAAGCAAACTAGTAAAACCTAGTGACCTGGTAAAGTGATTGAAGCAACTAGTGAAACTAATTACATCAGTAAAGATAGAAGCAAACCTAGTAAAACTAGGCAGATCAGCAAAAGACAACAAAGCAGGTAAAACTTGGTGGTGATCAACAAAGTAAAGATAGCAAAATAGTTCAACTAGTAGATCAGCAAAGATAGCAAACTAGTAAACTAGGTAAAATCAGTGAAAGATAACAACCTAGCAAACTAGGCAGATCTGCAAAGATAGCAATTAGTAAAACTTGTAGATTCAGCAAAGATAGCAAACTCAGTAAAATTAGTAGAACAGTAAAGATAGCAAACTTAGTAGCCTTGTAGAGACTGCAAAGAATACCACCAATCAGATAATTACTAGTAAGATCAGAAAAGATAGCAAATGAGCAAAACTAGCAGATCTAGGTAAAGATAGCAGCTAGTAAAACCAGGGTAGATCTTAACAAAGAAGAATAAACTAGTGCAAAACTAGGTAGATCAGTAAAGATAGCAATCTAGTAAAACTTGTAGATTAGGTGAAGATAGCAACAGTAAAACTAGTAGATCAGCAAAGATAACAACAACTAGTAAACTTGGCAGGATCAGCAATAAAGATAGATAACCAGGGAAACCTTGGTGTAGATCAGTAAAGAGCAACCTAGTTAACTAGTAGATCAGTGAAAAGATAGCAAACTAGTAAAACTAGTAGCATATCAGTTAAAGACTTGTAAACTAGTAAACTAGTAGACTGTAGAAAAAGATAGCAAACCTGAACAAAACGTGTAGACTGGTGCAAACATAGCAACTGGTAAACCTAATAGATCTGGGTGAAAGATAGCAACTAGTAAAATCCTTGTAGATCAGTAGATGGCCTACTAGTAAAACTAGGTAGATCAGCAAAGGATAAGCAACCAGAAAAACTTGTAGAGATCAGTAAAGATAGCAACTAGTAAAACTTGTAGATCAGTAAAGATAGCGTTCTTCAGTAAACTTCTGCTTGGATCAGTAGTGATAAAGTAAACTAGTAACTAGACTGAGTAGCATTAAACTGTAGAAAGACTGTAAAAGATGAGCAAAACTATCTAGCAGACTGTGCAAAATGGAAAACTTGAGTACCAGTAAGACTGTGCATAAAGTAAATTAAAAACCAGCAGATCAGATAAAAACCAACAAAACTAGCAGGATCAAAGAAAGATACAAATTAGTACTTGTAGACTAAAGAAAAAGACAGCAAACAGTAAACTGCAGATCAGGTAAAGATAGCAACTACTAGCAGATCAGTAAAGATAGCAACTAGTACTAGTAGACCAGTAAAAGACAGCAAACTAAAAACTAGTGGACTGGGGAAAGATAGTGGAACTGAAACTTAAAGGATCAAAGTAAAGACAGCAACTTAGTAAACTAGGTAGATCAATAAAAGACAGCAATTAGTACCAGCAGATCAGAAAGATAAATAAACTAATAAACTAGGTAGACTGTGCAAAAGATTAAAAACTAAAAATCTCAGATCATAAAGATAGTAAATAGTAAACCCAAGATCATAGATAAAAACTATCTCTGGAGCAACCAGCAAACAAAAACTAGCAAACAGATCAGGTAGATAATAACAGCAAAACTAGTGATCAGCAAAGACAGCACCAGTTAAAACTTGGTAGATTGGCACAGCAAATTAAGTAAAACCAATAGACGCAAAGATTATTAAAACCAGCACCAGCAGAGATCAGAAAAGATAGCAGCAGTAAAATTAGCAGATCAAAGAGATAATGACCAATAAAACTAGATCAGTAAAGAAAGCAAAATTAAAACTAGTAGATCAGCAAAAGATTAAAATTAGCACTAAGCAAGATCAAAAAAAGATAGCAATCCAAAACAAACCAGCAGATCAGCAGACAGCAACTGAAATTTGCAGATCAGCAGATAGCAAACTGACTTGTAGATCAGTAGATCGCACTAAAAACTAGTAAGATCACAAAAAGACTGGCACTCAAACTGGTAGATCAAGTAAAAAGATAGCAAATTACTTAAAGTGCACTGTGCAGATTGCAACTATAAAATTAGGAAGATCAGCAAAGATAGCAAACTATAAATCTGTAGACTGAGTAAAAGACAGCAATTGAAAAACCAGCAGATCAGCAGATATAAACTGTACCTGCATAAATGCAGATAGTAAACTTGCAAACTAGATCATGAAGACAGCAAACTACTCCTTGCAGATCAGCAGACAAAAAACTAGCACTTGCAGATCAAAGAACAGCAAATTCACTAGCAAGATCAGCAAAGACAGCAAAAACGAGCAAAAACTGAAGTAGATCGCAAAGATAGCAACTTGTAAACTGCATACCTGGGCAAAGATAAACTTGCAAACTAGTAGATCAAAGAAGATAGCAAAATCTACAACCTTGTAGATCAAAAGACATGCACTAAAAATTGCAGATCAGTAGATAGCACTAGCAAAACCAGTAGATCAGTAAAGATAGCCATGAGCAAACTAGTAGATCAGCAAAGACAGCAAACTAGCTAGCAGATCAGTAAAGACAGAATTATTGATAAATCAAGCCAGATAAAAATTAGCAAAACTAGCAGATCACCACAGATAAAAAGTAAACCTGCAGATCAAAGAAGACAGCAAACCAGTGCATCCAAAGTAAGACTGTAACAAGACAGCAAATCAGTGTGTTTTTACATTCAAAGAAGACAGTAGCTAGCAAAACTAGGCAGATCAGCAGTTATAAATTAGCAAACTAGCAGATCAGCAAAGACAAACTAGCAAACAAATTAGATTCAGGCAAAGACAGCAAATCTGTACTAGAAGAGATCCAAAGAAGACAGCAACTAGTAGCCTTGGTGAGATCAGGTGAAGATAGCAACCAGTAAAACTAGCAGATCAGTAAAAGATAGCAAACTATAAAACTTGTTAAGATCAGTACAAAGACTGAAAACTAGCAGATCAGCAAAGACAATAACCAGCAAACTAACAAGTGGATCAAAGTAGATAAAACTAAAAACTTGCAGATCACAAGATAAAGTATTAGTAAAACTAAGTAGACTGAGACAACAGACCAGTAAATCCCTAACAGATCAGAAAAGATAGCAACCTAACAAATTAGATAGATCACAAAGATTAAATGACTAGTACTAGCAAGATTCAGCAGAAAGCAAATCACAACTAAAGACCAAGCCCAAATGCATCTAGTAAAACTAGCAAGACTGTGCAGATAGGCACCAACAAAAACTAGTAGACTGCAGATGACTAGCAAAACTTGCAGATCAGTAGATATAAATTAAAAACCTTGTAGATCGTGAAAAGATTAAAAAAATCCTGCACTAGGTAGATCAGGTAGCATACACTAAAAATAAACTGGTAGATCAGTAGATATAACCAGTAAAACTAGTGTACTGTGCAGACTACAAACTGCATTAGAAGATCAGGTAAAAGATAGCAAACTAAAAACTAGTAGACCAAAGATTAGCAATGACTAACAGACTGCAGATAGCCAAACCAGCACCAGCAAGACTGAGGAAGATAGCAAAACCAGCAACTAGGGTACACCAGCATTAAAGAAGGAATTAGCAAATGTAGATCAGTAGACAGCAAACTAGTAAAACTAGTAGATCAAAGGATTAAAAATCAAAACTTGCACACAAAAGATACAGTTGTCTAGTATAGTAGATCGAAGATAGCAAAATTGTGTAATCTTAGATCAGAAGACAGCACCAAACCAGTTAAGACTCAGTAAAGATGGAAGTTAAACTGGCACTAGTAGATCAGATAGCAACTGCAATACTAAAAAGATCAGCAAAGAAAGCAAATTAAAACTTAGATCAGCAGACAGCAAACTAAACTAGGATTAGAATATATAGCAAACTATAAACTAGGGGATCAGTAAAGATAAAAGTAACCAAGTAACCTAGCAGATTACAGATATGGTTTTCACTACAAGATCAGTGAAGATAGCAACCATTTTACTTGCATAAAACAGAAAGATAGCAAACTAGGTAAAACTAGTAGACTAGTAAGGATAGCAAACTAGTAAACAAGTAGATCAGCAAAGATACAAACTAGCAAACTAGTAGATTAGCAAAGATAAAGTAAACTAAAAACTTGTAGATCAAAGACAGCAAAGTGCAAATCTCTAGACTGCAAAGATATAACCAAAAATCAGTAGACTGTGTAAAGATAAAGTAATCTGAAAAACTAGCAGATCAGGCAAAGACAGCAAACTATTAGTTCAGTAGACTGTGCAAAGAGAAAATCAACAAAACAGCTAGATACAAAGATAAAATTAGTAAACTAGTGGAGACAAAGATAGTAATCAGAAAAACTAGCAGATCAAAGGAAGACTGCAAATTAGTAAACTTTGGTAGACTGTAAAAGATGCCTTGATGATAAAACTTGTAGATAGTGAAGACAGCAACCAGAAATTGCAGATCAGAAAGATATGCATCTAGTAAACTGTAGACTGCAAAGATAGCAAATTAGTAAAAATGAGATCATGTAAAGACAGCAACCAGAAAACTAGCAGATCAGTAAAGACTACAACAGTAAATGGCAGACTGTGCAAAGATAGCAAGTAAGTACAAAATGCTAGATCTGTGCAAAAGATAGCAAACCTAACAACAATCTTGTAGATCAGCAAAAGATAGCAGCTGGTAAACTATTAGATCAGTAATGATAGCAACTAGTAAACTTGTAGGATCAGTAAAGATGGCAAACCTAGTAAACTAGTAGATCAGCAAAGATAGCAAACCAATAATTCTTGTAGATCAGTAAAGATAAGTAGCTGGCAAAACTAGGTAGATCAGTAATGATTAGGCAACCTAGTAAATCCTTGGTAGATCTGGCAAAGATGGCAAACTAGTGCAAATTAGTAGATCTGAAAATAGCAATCTAGTAAAACTAGTAGATTAGAAAAGACAGCAACCAGTAAAAACTAGGGCAGATCAGTAAAGATAGCAACTTAGTAAAAAAAGTAGATCAGTAAAGATAAGCAAATCAGTAGTAAAACTAGTAGGATCAGTAAATGATAGCAACTAGTAAACTAGGAAGATCAGTAAAGATAGCAAATAGTAAAACTTGTAGATCAGCAGATAGCAACCAGTAAATCAGTAGATCAGGGCCAGATAGCAACTAGCAGCCTCAGATCAGCAGATAAGCAATCAGTATACTAGTAGACCACAAAGATAACAATGAGCAAACCAGAAGATCAGTGAAAAGATAGGCAACTTAGTACTAGCAGATCAGTAGACAGCAAACTTAGTAAAACTAACGAGGGCAGCGACAGCAAACTAGTAAAACTTAGCAGACTGAGACAGCACCAGTACCTAAAATAGATTCAGTAATGATAACAACTAGTTAAAACTTAGCAGATCAGTAGACAGCTACCAGTAAAGCCAGTAGATCAAGTAAAGACCAGCAAACCAGTACTAGTAGATCAGTAAAGATAGCAAACAAGGTAAACTAGTAGATCAGTAATGACAACAAACTAGTAAAAACCAGCAGATCAGCAAAAGATGAGCAACCACAATCTTGCAGATCAGCAGAGGCAGCTTATAAAACTAGCAGATCAGCAATGACAAAGCAACCAAAAACTAGAGATCAGTTAAAGATGCACAACTAGTACTAGCAGATCAGCAAAGACAGCACTATTAAACTAGTAGACTAGAGAAGACAGTAAAAATTCAGTACTAGTAGATCAGCAGATAGCAATTAGCATAAAGTAGACTAAGCAAAGAAAGAACCTAGCAAAACTAGCAGATCAGCAGATAGTGTAATCAGCAAATCCAGCAGATCAGCAAAGATAAGCACTAGCACTTGCAGATCAGCAGATAGCAAACTAGTAAAACTTGGAGACTGGGGGCACAGGAACTAATAAACTAGTAGAGGTTAGTTAAGATAATAAACTAAAACATGGATCAGCAAAGATAACACCAGTACTTGTAGATCACAAAGATTAGCAAACTAGTACTAATAGATAGCAGATAGCAACTAGCAATCTAGATCAGAAAAGATAGCAAATAGTAAATTAGTAGATCTTGTAGATAATAACTAGTAAAACTAGCAGATCAAGCAAAGAAAGCAATTCAAAACTAGTAGATCGTGTTAAAAGATTGTAAAACTTGGCACTAGAGATCAGTAAAGATAGCAAAAACCACAAAGCAGTAGATCAGTAAAGATAGCAACTAGTAAAACTTGTAGATCAGTATAGCAACTAGCAAAACTTGTAAGATCAAGAAAAGACAGCAAACTAGTAAACTAGTAGATCAGCAAAGACAGCAAACTAGCAAATTAAGCTGGGATCAGTAGATAGCAACCAGCAAACTAGGTAGAGCAGTAAAAGATAGGAACTAGTAAAACTTGTAGATCAACAAAGATAGGGCAAATCTACTAAACTAGTAGATCAGTAAAAGACAGCAACTGGTACTAGTAGATCAGTGAAATATTGTTAAATCAGCAAACTAGCAGATCAGCAAAAGATTAGCAACCAGCATCCTGTAGATCTGCACAGATTAGCATAGCAAACCCAGCAAGATCAGTAGATTGCAACCAGTACTAGCAGATCAGTAGATAGCAAAATTAGCAAACTAGAAGACCAGTAAAGATAGTGCAACCAGCAAACCAGTAGGGGGGATCAGCAAAGATATGCAACTTGCAAACTAGTAGATCAGGGTAAAGATAGCCAACTAGCAAAACTAGTAGATCAGCAGATTAGTAAACTAGTACTTAGATCAGCAAAAGATAAAATTAGTACTATTGAACAGCAAAGATAGCAATATCCTTGTAAGGCTGCATATCAGTAAAAATAGCAACAAGCAAACTAGCAGATCGGCAAAGATAGCAAACCACAAATTGTAGATCAGTAGATAACAACTAGCAAACTCACAGATCAGTAAAAGACAGCAACTAGTGAAAACTTGTAGATCATAAAGGATAAAAGAACCAGTGCACAGAAGATCATAAAGATAGCAAACTAGTAAACTAGAAGATCAAGTTGAAGATTAGCGCAACTAGTAAACCAGTAGATCATTGGAAGATAGCAAACCTAGTAAACTAGTAGACTAGCAAAGATAGCAACTAGTAAACTAGTAGATCAGTAGATAACTAGCAAAACTTAGATCAGCAAAAGATAGTGCAACTAGCACTTGCAGATCAGCAATAATAGCAACCAGTTAACTAGCAGATCAGCAAAGATAGCAACTAGACTAGAAGATCAGTAAAGATAGCAAACTAGTACTGCAGGATCAAGTAAAGTTGAAATCCTTGGGTAAACTAGGTAGATTAGCAGACAGCAACTTAGCACTTAGCAAGATCAGCAAAGAAGGCAACTAGTAAAACTTGGTAGATCAATAAAGATAGCAACTAGGTAAAACTCTGAAGATCAGCAAAGATAGCATCTAAGTAAACTAGCAGATTCAGTAGATGAGCAAAACAGTAAAACTTGCAGATCAGTAGATAGCAAACTAGGGTACAATTGGCTAAGAGTAGATAGCAACTAGTAATCTAGCAGATCAGTAGAGAAAATTCATCAAAGCAGTTGATCAGCAAATGATAGCAAATTCTAGTACTAGTAGATCAGCAGCACAGCAACTGGTAAAGCTAGTAGGATCCAGCAAAGATTGCACTAGCAAACCAGCAGACTGTAGCAAAGATAAGCAAACCACAAAATGTGTAGACTGGGGGCAACAGAGCAAATGACACTAATATATCAGTAAAAATAGCAACCAGTAATCTTGCAAGATCAGTAAAAGATGGCCACCAGTACTAGTAGATCAGCAGACAGCAATCAGAAAACTTGCTGATCAGCAGAGAGCAACTGACTTAGTAGATCAAGCCAGATAACATACTTGCAGATCAGAGATGGCAAACTAGTAAAAACTAGCAAGATCAGTAAAGATAGCACCAGAAAACTAGCATATCAGTAAAACATAGCAACTAGTAAAACTTGTAGACTGTATAAAGATAGCATCAGTAAACAAGTTAATGAGCCAGATATCAAAACCAGAAAAACTTAGTAGATCAGCAAAAAGAAAGCACTAGCAAAACTAACAGATCAGCAAAGACAAAGGCAACTTAGCATCAGATCAGCAAAGATAGCAACTAGCAAACTTGGTAGTATTTGGTGCAAAGATAGCAACTAGCATTAGTAGATCAAGTAAAGATACTAAACCAGTACTTGCAAGATCAAGCCAGATAGCAAACCTAGGCACTTGCAGATCAGTAATACAAGGCAACCACAACTAGCAGATCAGCAATGGCAGCAACTAGCAAACTTAGCAGATCAGCAAAGATAGCAAAACTACCAAAACCAGTAGATCACCAAAGACAGCAACTAGTACTGTGTAGATCAGCAAAGGATAGCAACTCTGTAAACTAAGAAGACTTGCAGATATAAACCAGCAAAACTAGCAGATCAGCAAAGATGGCAACCAGTAAATTTGTAGATCAAGTAAAGACAGCAAACTAGCAAAACTTGAAAGATCAGTTAGATAGCATCTAGTATACTAGCAAGACTAGCAAAGATAGTATTACAAGTAAACCTTGTAGATTCAAGTAAAGATAGCAAACTAGTACAATTATTAGATCAGACATCAACTAGTAATCTAGTAAGATCAGTAAAAGACAGAACTATCAAAGTAGTATATCAGCAAAGATAAGCAAACTAGCACTAGTAGGTCGGGGCAGACAGCAACTGGCAAGCTAAGTAGATCCAACAAAGATTGCAAAATTCAGTACTAGTAGATCAGACAAAGATAACAACCAATAAAACGTGTAGATCAGCACACAGCAACTGGTACTAATAGATCAGCAAAGATAGCAACCGAAAACTTGTAGATCAGTAAAAATGGCCACAAGCAAAACTACAGTAGAGCAGCAAAAGATAGCTACTAGAAAAACTCTTGTAGATCAGCAAAGATAGCAAATTAGCCACCTGTAGATCAGTAAAGGGGATAAAGTAACCAGTAACTAGACTAGGTGAAAGATATAACTAGTACTAGTTGATCAGGCAAAGAAGATAGCAACTAGAAAAACTTAGTAGATCAGTACATAGCAACTAGTGTAAACTTGTAGATCAGTAAAGATAGCAACCTAGTAAAACTAGTAGATCCAGTAAAGATAGCAACTAGACCAGTAGGATCAGTAGAAAGCAACTAGTAAACCAAGTAGATCCAGTAAAAGATAGGAACTAGTAAACTTGTAGATCAATAAAGATAGGCAACTTACTAAACTAGTAGATCGCAAAGAATAGCAAACTGGTAAACTAGTAGATCAGCAGCTACAGCAAACTAGCAAAACCAGCAGATCAGCAAAGATAGCAAATCAGTAAACTTGCAGATCTGCATAGACAGCAAAGAAAACCAGTAGATCAGCAAAGATTGCAAACTAGTAAACCAGCAGATCAGCAGCATAGCAACCAGCAAACCAGCAGACCAGCAGTTATAAAAGCAACTACAAACTAGTGACTGTAAAGATAGCAAACTCTTGGTAAACTAGCAGATCAGTAAAGACAGCAACTAGCAAAACTAGTAGACTGTGCGTAGATAGTAACCAGTAAAACTTGTAGATCAGCAGACAGCAAACTAGTAAACTATTAGATCAGTAAAGATAGCAATCCCCTAAGCTGGCATATCAGTAAAATAGCAAATGCTATACTAGTAGACTGTAAAGATAGCAACTAACAAACTTGCAGATCAGTAAAGATAGCAACTTGTAAAACTAGTAAATCAGCAAAGATAGCAAACTAGTAACCTTTAGATCAGTAAAGTTAGCAAATAGTAAAACTAGAAGATCAGTAAAGATAGCAATTAGTAAACTAGTAGATCAGCAAAGATATAAACTAGTAAAACTGTAGATCAGCAAAAGATAAAAACTCAGAAACTAGTAAATCAAAGAAAGATAGCAACTAGCAAACTAGTAGATCAAAAGATGGCAAACTGTGCAAACTTTGTAGATCAGTAAAGATAGCAATCAGTAAACTTGAAGATCAGCATAGCATCATGCAAACAGCAGATCAGTAAAGATAGCAAAGAAAACTGCAGACTAAAAGGTGAGCAGCAAACTAGTACACTATTAGACTGTAGCAAAGATAGCAAACTAGCAATCCAGTAGATCGTAAAAGATAGCAACCATCAAAGTAGTAGATCAGCAAAGATAGCAAATTCAGTAAGCTGCAGATAAGAAAAAGACAGCAACTGGTGTTAGTAGTAATAAAAAGATTGCAACTAGTAAATTAGTAGACTGTGAAGATAGCAAACTAACAAATGTGTAGACTGGGGCATACACATCAACTGCAAACTAGATCATAAAGATAAAGTAAACTAGTAAACTACAGATCAGCAAAGGGCGCCTCTATAAACTAGCAGATCAGCAAGATAGCAACTAGAAAAACTTGTAGATCAGCAAAGATAGCAACCAGTAAACTCGTGATCAGTAAAAGATATAACCTGCAAACTTGTTGATCAGCAAAGATAGCAAATTAGTAAACTAGCAGATCAGTAAAGAGCAACTAGTAAACTGGTATATCAGTAAAGATAGCAAACCAGTTAACTAGCTGATCAGCAAAGACAGCATCTAGTAAACTTTTAGATCAATGAAGATAGCAACCATTAAACCAGTAGATCAGCAAAGATAGCAAATTAGCAAACTAGCAGATCAATAAAAGACAGCAACCAGAAAAACAGTAGATCAGCAAAGACAGCATCTAGTAAAAACTAGGCAGATCAGCAAAGATAGAAAACCAGCAAACCAGCAGACTGGTGCAAAGATAGCAAACTAAGTAAACTTGCAGATCAGCAAAGATAGCATCTAGCAAAACCAGCAGATCAGCAAAGATAGCAATTAGCAAACTAGTATGATCAGCAAAAGATAGCAACCACAAACCAGTAGATCAGCAAAGATAAAGCAAACTAGTAAAACTTGCAGATCAGCAAAAGAGTAAAGTAAAATAGTGTAAACTTGTAGATCAGCAAAGATAGCAACCAGTAAAACTTGGAGCATCTCAGTGAAAACAGCAAACTAGCAAACTAGCAGATCAGTAAAGATAGTAACCAGCAAAACCAGGTGGATCAGCAAAAATAGCAACTAGTAAATTTGTAGATCAGTAAAGATGGCCACTAGTAAACTATTAGATCAGTAAAGATAGCAACTAGAAAACTTGTAGATCAGTAAAGATAGCAACTAGTAAACTTGTAGAGCATTAAAGATAGCAACTAGTAAACTTGTAGATCAGTAAAGATAGCAACTAGTAAACTAGTAGATCTGTAAAGATAGCAACTAGTAAACTAGTAGATCAGTAAAGATAGCAACTTGTAAACTTGTAGATCAGTAAAGATAGCAACTAGTAAACTTGTAGATCAGTAAAGATAGCAACTATTATACTTGTAGATCAGTAATGATAACAGCTAGTATACTAGTAGATCAGTAAAGATAGCAACTAGTAAACTTGTAGATCAGTAAAAATAGCAAGTAGTTAACTAGTAGATCAGTAAAGATAGCAACTAGTAAACTAGTAGATCAGTAAAGATAGCAACTAGTTAACTTGTAAATCAGTAAAGAGGGCAACTAGTAAACTAGTAGATCAGTAAAGATAGCAACTAGTAAACTAGCAGATCAGTAAAGATAGCAACTACTAAACTTGTAGATCAGTGAAGATAGCAACTAGTAAACTTGTAGATCAGTAATGATAACAACTAGTAAACTTGTAGATCAGTAAAGATAGCAACTAGTAAACTTGTAGATCAGTAAAGATAGCAACTAGTTAACTAGTAGATCAGTGAAGATAGCAACTAGTAAACTAGTAGATCAGTAAAGATAGCAACTAGTATACTAGTAGATCAGTAAAGATAGCAACTAGTAAACTTGTAGATCAGTAAAGATAGCAACTAGAAAACTTGTAGATCAGTAAAGATAGCAACTAGTAAACTAGTAGATCAGTAAAGATAGCAACTAGTAAACTTGTAGATCAGTAGAGATAGCAACTAGTAAAATTGTAGATCAATAAATATAGCAACTAGTAGACTTGTAGATCAGTAATGATTGCAACTAGTAAACTAGTAGATCAGTAAAGATAGCAACTAGTAAACTTGTAGATCAGTAAAGATAACAACTAGTAAACTAGTAGATCAGTAAAGATAGCAACTAGTAAATTTGTATATCAGTAAAGATAGCAACTATTAAACTAGTAGAACAGCAAAGATAGCAACTAGTAAACTTGTAGATCAGTAAAGATAGCAACTAGTAAACTAGTAGATCAGTGAATATAGCAACTAGTAACCTTGTAGATCAGTAAAGATAGCAACTAGTAAACTAGTAGATCAGTAAAGATAGAAACTAGTAAACTAGTAGATCAGTAAAGATAGCAACTAGTAAACTAGTAGATCAGTAAAGATAGCAAGTAGTAAACTTGTAGATCAGTAAAGATAGCAACTAGTAAACTAGTAGATTAGAAAATATAGGAACTAATAAACTAGTAGATCAGTAAAGATAGCAACTAGTTAACTAGTAGATCAGTAAAGATAACAACTAGTAAACTAGCAGATCAGTAAAGATAGCAACTATTAAACTTGCAGATCAGAAAAGATAGCAACCAGTAAACTTGTAGATCATTAAAGATAGCAACTAGTAAACTAGTAGATCAGTAGAAATAGCTACTAGTAAACTAGTAGATCAGTAAAGATAGCATCTAGTAAACAAGTAGATCAGTAAAGATAGCAACTAGTAAGCTAGTAGATCACTAAAGATAGCAACTAGTAAACTTGTACATCAGTAAAGATAGCAACTTGTAAACTTGTAGATCAGTAAAGATAGCAACTAGTAAACTAGTAGATCAGTAAAGATAACAACTAGTAAATTAGTAGATCAGTAAAGATAGCAACTAGTAAACTTTTAGATCAGTAAAGATAGCAACTAGTAAACTAGTAGATCAGTAAAGATAGCAACTAGTAAACTTGAAGATCAGTAAAGATATCATCTAGTAAATTAGTAGATCAGTGAAGATAGCAACTAGTAAACTTGTAGATCAGTCAATATAGCAACTAGTAAACTAGTAGATCAGTAAAGACAGCAACTAGTAATCTAGTAGATTGGTAAAGATAGCAACTGGTAAACTAGCTGATCAGCAAAGATTGCAACTAGTAAACTTGTAGATCAGAAGAGATAGCAACCAATAAACTTGTAGATCAGTAAAGATAGCAACCAATAAACTTGTAGATCAGTAAAGATAGCAACTGGTAAACTAATAGATCAGTAAAGATAGCAACTAGTAAATTTGTAGATCAGTAAAGATGGCCACTAGTAAACTAGTAGATCAGTAAAGATAGCAACTAGAAAACTTGTAGATCAGTAAAGATAGCAACTAGTAAGCTTGTAGAGCAGTAAAGATAGCAACTAGTAAACTTGTAGATCAGTAAAGATAGCAACTAGTAAACTAGTAGATCTGTAAAGAGAGCAACTAGTAAACTAGTAGATCAGTAAAGATAGCAACTTGTAAACTTGTAGATCAGTAAAGATAGCAACTAGTAAACTTGTAGATCAGTAAAGATAGCAACTATTATGCTTGTAGATCAGTAATGACAACAACTAGTAAACTAGTAGATCAGTAAAGATAGCAACTAGTAAACTTGTAGATCAGTAAAAATGGCAACTAGTTAACTAGTAGATCAGTAAAGATAGCAACTAGTAAACTAGTAGATCAGTAAAAATAGCAACTAGTAAACTTGTAGATCAGTAAAGAGGGCAACTAGTAAGCTAGTAGATCAGTAAAGATAGCAACTAGTAAACTAGTAGATCAGTAAAGATAGCAACTAGTGAACTTGTAGATCAGTGAAGATAGCAACTAGTAAACTAGTAGATCTGTAAAGAGAGCAACTAGTAAACTAGTAGATCAGTAAAGATAGCAACTAGTAAACTTGTAGATCAATAAATATAGCAACTAGTATACTTGTAGATCAGTAAATATAGCAACTAGTAAACTTGTAGATCAGTAAAGATAGCAACTAGTAATCTAGTAGATCGGTAAAGATAGCAACTGGTAAACTAGCTGATCAGCAAAGATTGCAACTAGTAAACTTGTAGATCAGAAGAGATAGCAACCAATAAACTTGTAGATCAGTAAAGATAGCAACCAATAAACTTGTAGATCAGTAAAGATAGCAACTGGTAAACTAATAGATCAGTAAAGATAGCAACTAGTAAATTTGTAGATCAGTAAAGATGGCCACTAGTAAACTAGTAGATCAGTAAAGATAGCAACTAGAAAACTTGTAGATCAGTAAAGATAGCAACTAGTAAGCTTGTAGAGCAGTAAAGATAGCAACTAGTAAACTTGTAGATCAGTAAAGATAGCAACTAGTAAACTAGTAGATCTGTAAAGAGAGCAACTAGTAAACTAGTAGATCAGTAAAGATAGCAACTTGTAAACTTGTAGATCAGTAAAGATAGCAACTAGTAAACTTGTAGATCAGTAAAGATAGCAACTATTATGCTTGTAGATCAGTAATGACAACAACTAGTAAACTAGTAGATCAGTAAAGATAGCAACTAGTAAACTTGTAGATCAGTAAAAATGGCAACTAGTTAACTAGTAGATCAGTAAAGATAGCAACTAGTAAACTAGTAGATCAGTAAAAATAGCAACTAGTAAACTTGTAGATCAGTAAAGAGGGCAACTAGTAAGCTAGTAGATCAGTAAAGATAGCAACTAGTAAACTAGTAGATCAGTAAAGATAGCAACTAGTGAACTTGTAGATCAGTGAAGATAGCAACTAGTAAACTAGTAGATCAGTAAAGATAGCAACTAGTAAACTTGTAGATCAGTAAAGATAGCAACTAGTAAACTTGTAGATCAATAAATATAGCAACTAGTATACTTGTAGATCAGTAATGATAGCAACTAGTAAACTAGTAGATCAGTAAAGATAGCAACTAGTAAACTTTTAGATCAGTAAAGATAGCAACTAGTAAACTAGTAGATCAGTAAAGATGGCAACTAGTAAACTAGTAGATCAGTAAAGATACAAATGACTTCGAACAGGCGATAAATGACGTGCTATGCACTCTGCCCCAGGGCCAAACTCATGGAACTTCGTGTTCATCAAAAACTGCAAGAAGCCCCTATCAAGTGCTTTTACCATTCTATGGAGATGGAGCATGGGCATTGGTGTCGTCCCACAGTTACTAAAAACAACAGACATAGCCCCAATCCACAAAGGCGGCAATAAAGCAATAGCAAATAACTACAGACCAATAGCACTAACATCCCATATCATAAAAATCTTCGAAAGGGTCCTAAGAAGCAAGATCGCCACAAATCTAGAAACCCATCAATTACACAACCCTGGGCAACATAGGTTTAGAGCAGGTCGCTCCTATATGTAGCAACTACTGGATCACTACGACAAGGTCTTGGATGTACTAGAAGACGAAAAGAATGCAATTGTAATATATACAGACTTTGCAAAAGCCTTAGACAAGTGTGACCATTGCGCAATAGCGCACAAAATGCACGCTAAAGGAATAACAGGAAAAGTTGGTTGATGGATCTATAATATCCTCACAAACAGAACTCAAAGAGTAGTAGGCAACAGAGTAAAGTCTGAGGCGGCTACGGTGAAAAGCTCTGTTCCACAAGGCACAGTACTCGCTCCCATCTTGTTTCTCATCCTCATATCTGACATAGACAAGAATGTCAGCCAAAGCACCGTGTCTTCCTTTGCAGACGACACCCGAATCTTCGTGATAGTGTCTTCCATTGCAGATACTGAAAGGCTCCAGACAGACATCAACCAAATCTTTCAATGGGCTGCATAAAACAATATAAAGTTCAATGATGAGAAATTTCAATTTCTCCGATATGGTAAACATGAGGAATTTAAAACTTCATCAGAGTACAAAACAAATTCCAGCCACAAAATAGAGCGAAAAACCAACTTCAAAGACCTGGGAGTGATCATGTCGGAGGATCTCACCTTCAAGGACCATAACGTTGTATCAATCGGATCTGCTAGAAAAGTGACAGGATGAATAATGAGAACCCTCAAAACTAGGGATGCCAAGCCCATGATGACACTCTTCAGGTCGCTTGTTCTATCTAGGCTGGTATATTGCTGCACACTACCAGCACCTTTCAATGCAGGTGAAATTGCTGACCTAGAAAATGTACGGAGAACCTTCACGGGGCGCATAACAGAGATAAAACACCTCAATTACTGGAAGTGCTTGAAGTTTCCGAACCTGAACTCCCTGGAACGCAGGCGGGAGAGATACACGATTACATACACCTGGAAAATCCTAGAGGGACTAGTACCAAACTTGGACACGAAAATCACTCATTACGAAAGCAAAATACTCGGCAGACGATGCAACATCCCTCCAATGAAAAGCAGGGGTGTCACTAGCACTTGACGAGACAACAGAATAAGTGTCAGGGGCCCGAGACTGTTCAACTGCCTCCCAGCAGACATAAGGGGCATTACCAATAGAACCCTGGCTGTCTTCAAGCAGCCACTGGACAAGCACCTGAAGTCGGTACCTGACCAGCCGGGCTGTGGCTCGTACGTTGGATTGCGAGCAGCCAGCAGTAAGATCCTGGTTGATCAGGCTCTGATCCACCATGAGGCCTGGTCACAGACCGGGCCGCGGGGGCGTTGACTCCCGAAACTCTCTCCAGGTAAACTTCAGGTACACCAGCTGCACAACAGCTCATAGTACACCAGCTACACAACATTTCACAGTACATCAGCTGCACAACAGTTCACAGTACACCAGCTGCTCAACAGTTCACAGTACATAGCTGAACAACAGTTCACAGTACACCAGCTGCAAAACAGTTCACAGTACACCAACAGCAGGACAGTACACAGTACTGTTCCTGCACTACATTGCATAGTACTGTTGCTGCTCTACATTACACAGTACTCTTGCTTCACTACATTACACAGTACTTTTGCTGCACGACAGTACACAGAACTGTTGCTGCACGACAGTACACAGTACTGTTGCTGCACTACTGTACACAGTACTGTTGCTGCACTACAGCACACAGTACTTTTGCTGCACTACAGTATACAGTACTGTTGCTGCACGACAGTACACAGTACTGTTGCTGCACTACAGTACACAGTACTGTTGCTGCACGACAGTACACAGTACTGTTGCTGCACGACAGTACACAGTACTGTTGCTGCACTACTGTACACAGTACTGTTGCTGCACTATAGCACACAGTACTGTTGCTGCACTACAGTATACAGTACTGTTGCTGCACTACAGTGCACAGTACTGTTGCTGCACTACAGTACACAATACTGTTGCTGCACGGCAGTACACAGTACTGTTGCTGCAAAACAGCACACCAGCACACCAGCTGCTCAACAGTACACAGAACACTTGCTGCTCAACAGTACACAGAACACTTGCTGCTCAACAGTACACAGAACACTTGCTGCACAACAGTACACAGAACACTTGCTGCTCAACAGTGCAAAAATTCTTGCTGCTCAACAGTACACAGAACACTTGCTGCTCAACAGTACGCAGAACACTTGCTGCTCAACAGTACACAGAACATTTGCTGCACAACAGTACACAGAACACTTGCTGTTCAACAGTACACAGAACAGTTGCTGCTCAACAGTACACAGAACACTTGCTGCACAACAGTACACAGAACACTTGCTGCTCAACAGTACACAGAACACTTGCTGCTCAACAGTACACAGAACACTTGCTGCACAACAGTACACAGAACACTTGCTGCTCAACAGTACGCAGAACACTTGCTGCTCAACAGTACACAGAACACTTGCTGCACAACAGTACACAGAACACTTGCTGCTCAACAGTACACAGAACACTTGCTGCTCAACAGTACACAGAACACTTGCTGCACAACAGTACACAGAACACTTGCTGCTCAACAGTACACAGAACACTTGCTGCTCAACAGTACACAGAACACTTGCTGCTCAACAGTACACAGAACACTTGCTGCTCAACAGTACACAGAACACTTGCTGCTCAACAGTACACAGAACACTTGCTGCTCAACAGTACACAGAACACTTGCTGCTCAACAGTACACAGAACACTTGCTGCTCAACAGTACACAGAATTCTTGCTGCTCAACAGTACACAGAATTCTTGCTGCTCAACAGTACACAGAACACTTGCTGCTCTTCAGTACAAAGTACAAATGAAGTACAACAATAAGTAGTTCAACTGATGCCTAACAGTTCAACTGCTGATGAACAGCAGCACACAGTACTGCTGCACAGGCGTTCACATTACCGCTGCTTCACAACAGTATATTAAACATACTGCATATCAGTACAAAGTTCACCTAAATAGTACACAGTACACTTGCTCAACAGTACAGGGAACACCTGCTGACCAACAGTAAAGAATGCCTCTGCTGCACAACAGTACAATATGAACCTATTGCACAGTAGCACACAGTACTGTGTACTTTGTGCAATACTGTTGCACAACAGTACACAGTAAGCTTGCTTCACGGAACAGTGTCCTTCAGATTTGGTTCCTGGTGGGTGGGGTATGGATGGTGCGTGAGGTGTAGATGGTGGGTGAGGTGTGGATGGTGGGTGAGGTGTAGATGGTGGGTGAGGTGTGGATGGTGGGTGAGGTGTAAATGGTGGTTGAGGTGTGGATGGTGGGTGAGGTGTAGATGGTGTGTGAGGTGTAGATGGTGGGTGAGGTGTAGATGGTGGATGGGGTGCGGATGGTTGGTGAGGTGTAGATGGTGGGTGAGGTGTAGATGGTGGGTGGGGTGTAGATGGTGGGTGAGGTGTAGATGGTGGATCGGGTGCGGATGGTGGGTGAGGTGTAGATGGTGGGTGAGGTGTGGATGGTGGGTGAGGTGTGGATGGTGGGTGAGGTGTGGATGGTGGGTGAGGTGTGGATGGTGGGTGAGGTGTAGATAGTGGGTGAGGTGTGGATGGTGGGTGAGGTGTGGATGGTGGGTGAGGTGTAGATGGTGGATAGGGTGCACATGGTGGGTGAGGTGTAGATGGTGGGTGAGGTGTGGGTGATTGGTGGGGTGTGGATGGTGGGAGAGGTGTAGATGGTGGGTGGGGTGTAGATGGTGGGTGAGGTGTGGATGGTGGGTGGGGTGTAGATGGTGGGTGGGGTGTAGATGGTGGGTGAGGTGTGGATGGTGGGTGAGGTGTAGATGCTGGGTGAGGTGTGGATGGTGGGTGGGGTGTAGATGGTGGGTGGGGTGTAGATGGTGGGTGAGGTGTAGATGGTGGATGGGGTGCGGATGGTGGGTGAGGTGTAGATGGTGGGTGAAGTGTAGATGGTGGGTGAGATGTAGATGGTGGGTGAGGTGTAGATGGTGGCTGACGTGCAGACGGTGGATAGGGTGCGTATGGTGGGCGAGGTGTAGATGGTGGGTGAGGTGTGGATGGTGGGTGAGGTGTGGATGGTGGGTGAGGTGTGGATGGTGGGTGAGGAGTAGATGGTGGGTGAGGTGTGGATGGTGGGTGAGGTGTAGATGGTGAGTGGGGTGTAGATGGTTGGTGAGGTGTAGATGTTGGATGGGGTGCGGATGGTGGGTGAGGTGTAGATGGTGGGTGAGGTGTGGATGGTGAGTGAGGTGTGGATGGTGGGTGAGGTGTGGATGGTGGGTGACGTGTAGATGGTGGGTGAGGTGTGAATGGTGGGTGAGGTGTAGATGGTGGGAGGGGTGTAGATGGTGGGGGAGGTGCAGATGGTGGATGGGGTGCAGATTGTGGGTGAGGTGTAGATGGTTGGTGATTTGTGGATGGTGGGTGAGGTGTGGATGGAGGGTGAGGTGGGGATGGGGGTGAGGTGTAGATGGTGGGTGAGGTGTGGATGGTGGGTGAGGTGTAGATGGTGGGTGAGGTGTGGATGGTGGGTGAGTTGTGGATGGTGGGTGAAGTGTGGATGGTGGGTGAGGTGTAGATGGTGGGTGGGGTGTAGATGGTGAATGGGGTGTGGGTGGTGCATATGGTGTGGATGGTGGGTGGGGTGTAGATGGTGGGTGGGGTGTAGATGGTGGGTGAGGTGTAGATGGTGGATGGGGTGTGGATGGTGTGTGAGGTGTAGATGGTAGATGGGGTGCGGATGGTGGGTGAGGTGTAGATGGTGGGTGAATTGTGGTTGGTGGGTGAGGTGTGGATGGTGGGTGAGGTGTGGATGGTGGGTGAGGTGTGGATGGTGGGTGAGGTATGGATGGTAGGTGAGGTGTGGATGGTGGGTGAGGTGTAGATGGTGGGTGGGGTGTAGATGGTGGGTGGGGTGTGGGTGGTGTGTGGTGTGGATGGTGGGTGGGGTGTAGATGGTGGGTGGGGAGTAGATGGTGGGTAAGGTGTGGGTGATTGGTGGCTTGTGGATGGTGGGTGAGGGGTAGATGGTGGGTGGGGTGTGGGTGGTGCATGTGGTGTGGATGGTGGGTGGGGTGTAGATGGTGGGTGGGGTGTAGATGGTGGGTGGGGTGTTGATGGTGGGTGAGGTGTAAATTCAAATTCAAATTCAAATTCAAATTCAAAGTTTATTCTCTATAAGGATTACAATGCTGAGTTTACAGAAAATTGGTTATTGTGTGGTTTACATGTAGTAAAATAGTGATTACAGAGTGTACCACCAGAACGCTTAGCATGGCTAGGCATTTCGGGCAGACTTAGTTTTATTCTTAATTGTAAAATATTACAAATTATGAGGTAAGTTGGTATTATGGCTAAGTGACTAAATACTAGTTTGTGAGTTTAGCAATGTGAATGCTTTTGTTTTGGCACAGTACATAGTTTCAGTATTGGAGTATCACAGGATTCATTATTTTAAGATTGAGATTAATATTTCTGTTTATGGTCAAATGAGTGAGTGAGTGTAAGTGTGAACCACCAGGTGGTATTCGTGTAGTTAGTTGACAGGGTGTATCAGGGAGATAAGGTGTTTTCTAATGGTAGTTTTGAAGATGATGAATGTGTCTGCAGTTCTACAGTTCTCAGGTAGGGTATTCCAGATTTTAGGGCCTTTGACATACATTGAATTTTTGTAAAGGTTTAGTCGGACACGGGGAATGTCGTAGAAATGTTTGTGTCTGGTGTTATGCCTGTGGGTTCTGTCACAACTATCAAGAAAGCGTTTTTGGTCAAGGTTGATATTAGAGTTTAAGGCCCTGTATATGTAGATTGCACAGTAGTAAGTGTGGATGTACTGAACAGGGAGTAAGTTTAGGTCTATGAAGAGTGGGGGGGGTGTTGCCAGGGATAGGATTTAGTGATTATTCTTATTGCAGCTTTTTGTTGAGTTATTATTGGCTTTAGGTGTGTTGCTGCAGTTGATCCCCAAGCACAAATAGCATAGGTGAGGTATGGATAAATAAGTGAGTGGTACAGTGTGAGAAGGGCATTTTGCGGCACGTAGTATCGTATCTTGGAGAGGATCCCAACCGTTTTGGATAGTTTTTTGGTTATATGCTGGATATGGGTGCTGAAATTCAGGTTGTTGTCAAGGTATAAGCCTAGGAATTTGCCCCCATTATTTCTGGTAATTAGAGTGTTGTCAATCTTAATGTTAATTTGTGCATCTCCTGCTCTGCTACCAAACATAATATAGTGGATTTTGTCAGTGTTAAGCGTAAGTTTATTGGCTGTCATCCAAGTCGATATTTTGATCAGCTCCTCATTCACAATGGTGTTGAGGGTGGCAAGATTAGGGTGAGAGGTGACATAAGTCATGTCGTCAGCAAAGAGAATGGGTTTCAGGTGTTGGGATACGTTTGGAAGGTCATTGATGTATATGAGGAAGAGCAGGGGACCAAGGACACTTCCCTGTGGAACTCCAGTATCAAGTGGCCGTGTTGCTGATGCTGTGTCTTTAATGGTGACATACTGATACTTATTAGTAATGTAAGATTTGAAATAAGCAAGCGCATGGCCTCTTATACCATAATGATCAAGTTTGTGGAGTAGGATGTCGTGGTCTACTGTGTCAAAAGCTTTTCTTAGGTCAATAAAAATTCCTAGTGGATATTCCTTATTTTCCAATGTTGTGTAAAGCAGATCTAGCATTTTTATGATTGCATCATCAGTGCTTTTATTTTTCCTGAATCCAAATTGGCAGGGGTTGAGTATGTTTTGAGCCGTTATAAATGAATACAGTCTCCTGTGCACGAGTTTCTCAAAGATTTTGGATAGCAATAGTAAGTTAGATATTGGCCTATAGTTGTTTAAGTCTGTAGAGTCACCACCTTTATGTATTGGTGTAACCCTTGCCATCTTGAGTAGTTTCGGGAAGGTGCTAGTCTCTAGTGACTTGTTAAAAAGTAATGAAAAAGCATGCAAAAGGACATGGGCCGCTCGCTTGTACAGTAATGGTGGGACATGAGGCAGATTCCCCGAGTTATTTTTAAGTGACTTTATAATCTCGGTGACTTCCGTGGGCTCAGTTGGTGCAAGATAGAAAGAATTAGGGGAATTCCCATCTAGGTAGTCCCCGGCATGGGCATTGGTATGTGGGATTTTACTGGTGAGATTAGATCCTATGGTTGAGAAGAAGTCGTTTTTCTTGTTAGCTGTGTCAGTGGGATGTAGTGGTGTTTCATTAGGTTTAGTTAGGACAATATTCTTGGTTTTTCTCAGTTTGTGGGTCCCTAGAATCTGAGAGAGTGTTTTCCAGGTCTTTTTTATATCTCCTCTAGTGTCTGTGAATCTACTGGAGTAGTATAGTTGTTTGGCTTTCTTTATTACTTTGGTGAGAGCTGATGAATAGTGTTTAAGAATATCTTTGTGTATTAAGCCCTGTCTATATTGCTTTTCATATTGGTGTTTCTTGTCAATGGATTTCAGAATGGTGCTGGTTAGCCATGGGCAACCAAGCCGTTTGTTTGTGATCTGTTTTGTTTTCATAGGACAATGTTTGTTGTATAGTCTAAGTAATTTGTTTAGAAAAATGTCTGTCCAGTCATCAATACCATTGGCCTTGGAGAATTCTGTAGGCCAGTCAACAGTCTCTAGGTCAGCTGTGAACTTCCTTACTGAGGCCTCGTCATGGAGTCTAATTGAGACTTTGTTGTATTCAAGTGGTGGTTTACTAATGTTTGTCAGGAGGAAGGTAGGGTAGTGGTCTGTAGTGCTATCTGTGATTATCCCTGATTTAAGGGGGGCTAGTCAACTTGATTTGGTCTGCAGTTGTGAATTGCAAAGATATTCTTAAACACTATTCATCAGCTCTCACCAAAGTAATAAAGAAAGCCAAACAACTATACTACTCCAGTAGATTCACAGACACTAGAGGAGATATAAAAAAGACCTGGAAAACACTCTCTCAGATTCTAGGGACCCACAAACTGAGAAAAACCAAGAATATTGTCCTAACTAAACCTAATGAAACACCACTACATCCCACTGACACAGCTAACAAGAAAAACGACTTCTTCTCAACCATAGGATCTAATCTCACCAGTAAAATCCCACATACCAAAGCCCATGCCGGGGTCTACCTAGATGGGAATTCCCCTAATTCCTTCTATCATGCACCAACTGAGCCCACGGAAGTCACCGAGATTATAAAGTCACTTAAAAATAACTCGGGGAACCTGTCTCATGTCCCACCATTACTGTACAAGCGAGCGGCCCATGTCCTTTTGCATGCTATTTCATTACTTTTTAACAAGTCACTAGAGACTAGCACCTTCCCGAAACTACTCAAGATGGCAAGGGTTACACCAATACATAAAGGTGGTGACCCTACAGACTTAAACAACTATAGGCCAATATCTAACTTACCATTGCTATCCAAAATCTTTGAGAAACTCGTGCACAGGAGACTGTATTCATTTATAACGGCTCAAAACATACTCAACCCCTGCCAATTTGGATTCAGGAAAAATAAAAGCACTAATGATGCAATCATAAAAATGCTAGATCTGCTTTACACAGCATTGGAAAATAAGGAATATCCACTAGGAATTTTTATTGACCTAAGAAAAGCTTTTGACACAGTAGACCACGACATCCTACTCCACAAACTTGATCATTACGGTATAAGAGGCCATGCGCTTGCTTATTTCAAATCTTACATTACTAATAAGTATCAGTATGTCACCATTAAAGACACAGCATCAGCAACACGGCCACTTGATACTAGAGTTCCACAGGGAAGTGTCCTTGGTCCCCTGCTCTTCCTCACATACATCAATGACCTTCCAAACGTATCCCAACACCTGAAACCCATTCTCTTTGCTGACGACACGACTTATGTCATCTCTCACCCTAATCTTGCCACCCTCAACACCATTGTGAATGAGGAGCTGATCAAAATATCGACTTGGATGACAGCCAATAAACTTACGCTTAACACTGACAAAATCCACTATATTATGTTTGGTAGCAGAGCAGGAGATGCACAAATTAACATTAAGATTGACAACACTCTAATTACCAGAAATAATGGGGGCAAATTCCTAGGCTTATACCTTGACAACAACCTGAATTTCAGCACCCATATCCAGCATATAACCAAAAAACTATCCAAAACGGTTGGGATCCTCTCCAAGATACGATACTATGTGCCGCAAAATGCCCTTCTCACACTGTACCACTCACTTATTTATCCATACCTCACCTATGCTATTTGTGCTTGGGGATCAACTGCAGCAACACACCTAAAGCCAATAATAACTCAACAAAAAGCTGCAGTAAGAATAATCACTAAATCCCATCCCTGGCAACACACCCCCCTCCACTCTTCATAGACCTAAACTTACTCCCTGTTCAGTACATCCACACTTACTACTGTACAATCTACATATACAGGGCCTTAAACTCTAATATCAACCTTGACCTAAAACGCTTTCTTGATAGTTGTGACAGAACCCACAGGTATAACACGAGACACAAACATCTCTACGACATTCCCCGTGTCCGACTAAACCTTTACAAAAATTAAATGTATGTCAAAGGCCCTAAAATCTGGAATACCCTACCTGAGAACTGTAGAACTGCAGACACATTCATCACCTTCAAAACTACCATTAGAAAACACCTTATCTCCCTGATACACCCCGTCAACTAACTACACGAATACCACCTGGTGGTTAACACTTACACTCACTCACTCATTTGACAATAAACAGAAATATTAATCTCAATCTTAAAATAATGAATCCTGTGATACTCCAATACTGAAACTATGTACTGTGCCAAAATAAAAGCATTCACATTGCTAAACTCACAAACTAGTATTTAGTCACTTAGCCATAATACCAACTTACCTCATAATTTGTAATATTTTACAATTAAGAATAAAACTAAGTCTGCCCGAAATGCCTAGCCATGCTAAGCGTTCTGGTGGTACACTCTGTAATCACTGTTTTACTACATGTAAACCACACATTAACCAAATTTCTGTAAACTCAGCATTGTAAACCTTATAGAGAATAAACTTTGAATTTGAATTTGAATTTGAATTTGAATTTACACCTCACCCACCATCAACACCCCACCCACCATCTACACCCCACACACCATCTACACCCCACCCACCATTCACACCACACACACCACCCACACCCCACCCACCATCTACACCTCACCCACCATCCACACCCCACCAATCACCCACACCTTACCCACCATCTACTCCCCACCCACCATCTACACCCCACCCACCATCCACACCACACGCACCACATACACCCAACCCACCATCTACACCCCACCCACCATCTACACCTCACCCACCATCCACACCTCACCTACCATCCATACCTCACCCACCATCCACACCTCACCCACCATCCACACGTCACCCACCATCCACACCTCACCCACCATCCACAATTCACCCACCATCTACACCTCACCCACCATCTGCACCCCATCTACCATCTACACCTCACCCACCATCCACACCCCATCCACCATCTACACCTCACCCACCATCTACACCCCACCCACCATCTACACCCCACCCACCATCCACACCACATGCACCACCCACACCCCATTCACCATCTACACCCCACCCACCATCCACACTTCACCCACCATCCACACCTCACCCACCATCCACACCTCACCCACCATCCACACCTCACCCACCATCTACACCTCACCCACCATCTACACCCCACCCACCATCTACACCTCACCCACCATCTACACCTCACCCACCATCCACACCTCACCCACCATCCACACCTCACCCACCGTCTACACCTCACCCACCATCCACACCTCACCCACCGTCCACACCTCACCCACCATCCACAAATCACCAACCATCTACACCTCACCCACCATCTGCACCCCATCCACCATCTGCACCTCCCCCACCATCTACACCCCACCCACCATCTACACCTCACCCACCATTCACACCTCACCCACCATCTACACCTCACCCACCATCCACACCTCACCCACCATCCACACCTCACTCACCATCCACACCTCACCCACCATCTACACCTCACCCACCATCCGCACTCCATCCAACATCTACACCTTACCCTCCATCTACACCCCACTCACTATCTACACCTCACCCACCATCCACACCTCACCCACCATCTACTCCTCACCCACCATCCACACCTCACCCACCATCCACACCTCACCCACCATCCACACCTCACCCACCATCTACAACTCGCCCACCATACGCACCCCATCCACCGTCTGCACGTCAGCCACCATCTACACATCACCCACCATCCGCACCCCATCCACAATCTACACCTCACCCACCATCTACACCCCACCCACCATCTACACCCCACCCACCATCCACACCTCACCCAGCATCTACACCTCACCCACCATCTACACCCCACCCACCATCTACACCCCACCCACCATCCACACCTCACCCACCATCTACACCCACCCATCATCCACCATCCACATCTACACCTCACCCACCATCTACCCACCCCACACCTCACCATCTACACCCCACCCACAATCCACACCTCACCCACCATCTACACCCCACCCACCATCTACACCTCTCCCACCATCTACACACCCACCATCTGCACCCCATCCACCATCTATACCTCACCCACCATCTACACCCCACCCATCATCTACACCTCACCCACCATCTACACCTCACCCACCATCCACACCTCACCCACCATCCACACCTCACCCACCATCTACACCTCACCCACAATCCACACCTCACCCACCATCCACACCTCACCCACCATCCACACCTCACCCACCATCTACACCTCACCCACCATCCGCACCCCATCCACCATCTACACCTCACCCACCATC